>NC_030850.1:36002802-36241319 GCF_000208745.1 Theobroma cacao | reverse complement strand
ATCAGATAAATTCGAGGGAAGATGTTCTTTTCCCTTCAGTGCCTTCAACAGTCCTTGTTGCACTAGCAATGCGCGCATCTTAACACGCCACAGGCTGAAATCGTTTCTTCCATTAAACTTTTCAATCTCATACTTTGGTCGACGAAGTTGCCATAGCGAGATTCAGATTGATCCAAGACCTGAAGTTCTGATACCAGTTTGTTGGGAAATTGCGGAATTGTCTCTAAAGAATTGCCCCAGATCTAACCCAATTCAATAGAATAAAAAAAGAAAGAAATCAAGCACACCCACAAGAACACAAGAATTTACGTGGTTCGGTCTTTTGATGACCCACGTCCACGGGCACAACAACAGAGAAAAATTCACTAAGAGAAAAATAAGAAGATTACAAGAACAGTCTCAAACTCATAACCTTTATCCCACCTACACCTAAATCACTCTCTCTAAATCTAGGCGATTATTATTCTTTAACCCATAGGGTCCTTTTATAGTATCAAATACAATAACCTTATCCTAATATAATTAAGAATCTTATCCTAATAGAATTAGGAATTGTTATTCTAATCTAACTAGATTTAAAGACTATTTTATAAGGTATACTAATTTAATTAGAATCAAACAATCCTAATTAAATCACAATTCAAAACTATCCTAACAGAAAGGAAATAATGGCGAGAGAGAGAGGATACATGTATCAAGGCCAACCTAGCTGGAACATCATTTTCAGATGGAGTTCATGGTTTGTTCTAAGCTTTTCCTTTGACCAAGTATCTCGTTTGGGAAACCAATGTCGGAGCCTGTCCTACTCGTTTTGCTTAAGTCTTTGATCGCTCACCTCCTTTGAAAATTTGTTGCTCTTTTTTTCACTTTAACAGACATTTGAGGCAAACATACAAAATCAATGAGGACAAACGTACATTGGTGTTGTTGTCAAGATGCGGATGGCTAGACGTAAAATGTTTGTCTTTTGATATTGATTGGATGCGTTAATTTTTAAAATCATTTGACAATAAATTTAAATCGAATTTGATGTTACCTATATTTTTAGGTGCTCTGATAGAATGTAATCAATATCAAAAACTAATTAATATGTGGCAGATAGATGTTGGTATATTAAAAATAAGATTGGTTTTTGGTCAAATTTTACATTATTATTAATTTGTGATTCGATATGTTTACTTTACTTAGGAAAAATAAAGAAAAAGAACTAATTAATCAAATTTTTGCATGATGAATGGAAACAAGCATATAAAAAAGTGTAGACAATATAAGATTTATGACTTTGTTATTTTATAATTTATAGATTAATTACTAAATTAATCAATTACGACCTCATCAATTTTATCAAAATTTAAATAAACTATTTTTTAAAGTAAAATCACGATCATGGTGAACAAGATAAATATATGTAAACTAAAACCAAATTGTTTATTAGAACAATCAAACAACAACTTAAATTTTACAAAGGTTCTCACTTCTCAATTTTACTTCAAGAAGTTTCAAAAAAAAAAAAAAAGAACCCCTTAGTGGTAATACATATATAGAACCAAATGACCTCTTCTGGTCATGAAAAAAATCAGATCTTAACCTGTTATTAGTATTTTTTTTTTTGTGTTTATATTTCTCAACTAATATTATTTCAATCCAAAGAAAATAGATTGGATTTTATTAATTAAGTTAATTAGCTAGATAATCCAAAACTGGTCGCCAAGCGTCCAAGGAGTAGTCATTTGAATCACCTCCGCAGCTAAACTTGCACCTTCCCGCAGCTTGGCTGTAACCTGATCGGAGTTACTTGCACTACTCTTCCTTCTCTTCCGCGAGCAATCGCTCAATGAGGACGCCGTCGTCGGAGCTGAAGATTCCGGTGAGCGGCGCCTTCCGCCTACCCTAATTGGCTCCCAAGTGTTGGAGCCAATCAAGTGAGGAAAATTCAGCTTGGCCTTAGCCCCACGCATTTTGAAAGCGGCTCTGTCGTAAGCCAAGGCAGCATCCTCGGGCGTCTCGTACGTCCCGAGCCAAATCCTAGCACCGTTCCTCTTGGGGTCCCTAATCTCCGCCGCGTACTTCCCCCATGGCCTTCTTCTCACTCCCTTAAAATGCATCCCCCTCGGTGGCACGCTGGTCTCAGGCTCCACCTTAGATTCTTCTTTCTCTATTTCCCTGGTCGTCGTCGACACTAATTCTTCAACTGCCACCGGCGTGTAATTATCAACCTCGTTCGAGGGACTCCACCCAGAGTTTGCCGCGTCCCGCAGAGCACTGTAAACCAGCATATCCTCGGAATCGTCAATCTTTAAAGGCAAATCACCCCAACTTTCGTTCAAGAAAACACCACTGAAACTTGAACTCCGGTTGTAGGAAGGTTCAAGAACAACAAGATTGCTGGTAGTTGTTGTTGCTGCTGCTGCTTGAGATTCCTCAAAATCATCAAGGAGATAGCATTGAAAAGATTCAAGGATGTTGAATTCTGAACCTGACATAATCTCCACATTCATTTTCTTTTTCCCTTTATGATCAGCTTAAAGTCACGAACCTTTTCCCGTTTTGGGCTTTTGTTGCTCGAAAATTGGGAACTGTGGGTGATTTTCAGAGTGTGAGCGATGACTTGGGCGAAGGATATTATGGTTTTTATAGGAGGAAACAATCTAATCTAATAAGAACTAACGAGACCTTGAATTCCTTAAACTTTTCCAGCCATTTCCATGAATGTTCCCTTGCAGCTCTGAGGAATTAAATAATTTGAAGTGGGGGAGGATTTCGATCACATGTTTGTATTTCTTTAACTAAACCTTAATGTTTCATAGTAGCACTAATTATTATTTAATTGATATAAAACAGCACGTTTCTTTCTTTTATTAAAAAATTTAAGAAAGGATTGTTGATTTGGAATATTTTAATTTGTTTTTATTTCCAAGAATTTGTGAGTTGAGATCACCTGATTAGATAATTATTTAGACAACACTAAGCACCTAATACTGTTAGATGACGAACGTAACTTTACGTTTAACAGTTTAATAATTTAATCTATCTTCGAACACTGTCGTTTCTTTTCTAATTTTAGCTCTAAGCTAATAAGCTTAATGTTTAGTATATACTTAATTACTATTATAAGGGACACCAATGGAATTGCCCCTTCAATTAATTTTACTGATCATAGTCAATCAATTGATTAGCTAGGATAGAAAGTCCAAAATAAGACATGAAGGTAGTAGTTGAATGGATATTGCCCGATCCCATCTTAAAATCAAAGGTTTTTTTTTTTTTTTTGCTTTAGATTGCATCATGTAATAGTAAATTATATGAATTAGTTCACTTAACTTTTGATTGTGCATAAACTTAATCCCTCTACAAGTTGGATCAAGGAAGGTGAAAATTGAACTCAAATAAAATTTTCAGCCTTTATATTTTTCATACCTTTTTTCCCATTTGTTTCTATAAACAAAGAAATTAATTCAAAAGTTTTAAGAGTTATAAACTCAAAATCCCTTCGTACTTTTTATTTATCTGATATGAGATTTCATTTCTATTATAAACCCGTAAATATTTCATTGAAACAAATGGAAGTTACAATTTAATTATAACCCACTGATAAATGTTTCCGATATAAACTTCTGTAACAAATAAACTTAATCTCTCTATGGGTAGAAACAAGGAAGAAGAAAATGGAACTCAACTTTCAGCATATGTATTTTTCTTACTCTTTCCCCACTCGTTTCTTCATCATAAACAAAGAAATTAATTCAAAGGTTTCCCGAAGAAAGAATTAAATATATGGAACAAAAGTAATTAGACTATGTCTTCAACAAAGTAGGTTTTGTTGCCCTAATATAAACAAGCAAGCTTCTTGTACCAATTCCTCAAATCAGAACATCACAGAAGGTGTGATGGTAAAGACTTATGAAGAGGGTACGTGAATCATATTATGTTAGTCAAGGTTGACATTGCCATGCCTCTGGGATTTGAAATCGATCCAGAAACATTGTTCTAAGTCAGTCCAAGATTTTTTTATCTAGTTCATAGAAACCGAGTAAGAGGAACCCTTTTTCCAAGATAAGTCATAGCAAATCGTCCATAATTTTCCAAGCCAAAGATCTGAACACAAAGATTTTCCACATCCTAAAAGTTGATTCCACGATCTTTGATCCACGTTTCTTCCGTAATTTACTAATTATTTTAACTTATTAATCATAGAAAATGTTATACCTTTCAGCTTCAGTGTTAACATCTTCCATGGAAAACCCAATAATAAAAACAAAGAAAGGGTAGAGCTAGATGGGTGTTCTGAGCTTCAGATGTCAAAAAGGCATCAGATGCTTACATTTTTCAATGGTATGGGGTTCAATTACTATATATTCCTTTTTTTCTTTTGGCCATGGCCCAGGTGTTGAGAATTTTATAACTAACGATTGCTTACTTTTAATTTTAATATAGCATGTGGAAATCACGTGGGTATTTTTTTTTGGTATTTTAATCTTTTAAATATTGTCTTTCTTTTTAGCATGTAATCAGCATTAATTGTTTAATTTCAGGTGAATGTAAATATTCTTGAGCAGTACTGAAAAAATAAATAAGAAAGGAAAAAACAAATCCATCATTTAGATTTTATTCCTGATAGCACCTTTCAATTTCAGAGTTATGTATAAATTAATTAAACTGATTGAAGGTGGTATCATTCTTTAAAAATTAACTGTATGACTATTACTAATTAGTTTTTACTACTTATGCAAGTCTGCAGTTGAGTTTATGGTGGTAAACTTGAGTCGATATTTCGATTTTTCTTTTCTTTAATGTATATGAAATTCATGCTTTTAAAAAAAAAACACATTTATCTTAAAACTATAAATAATTATCAAATATAAGATGTGTGTATTTGAAATATGATAAAAAATCCTATTAGTATGTGCTTATAATTAAATAATTAAAGATATTAATTACTATGTTTATTGTAGATAACTAAGTATAATTAATTAATTGAATGTAATAAAACATAGTACTACTCACCTTCATATTTTATATAATGAAATTTTTTAATATTATGGATATTTAATACTTTTTAATATGAGATATTTAAAAAAAAAAGACAAAAAGGAAAATTTTGGATATTTAGTTAAACCAAAATGGATAGGAAAGAATATGTCCTCATTTCCAAGAGTCCATTGAAATTGGTATTTGTTAAAAAAAATAGAGAAATATATGGATTTTTCCAAAGAGTAGTTCATGACTTATGAGAACTTGTCTCTTACCCTAAGTGAAGAATTTGATGACAAAATGTAATTAACAAAGACCCACGGTGTTGTTTTTGCGTAACATATCCTTAGTCATCACGCCAATGTAAGGATGACTCAATTGATTCCAACAACAATTTTCTATGTAAAATTTCACAATCACTAGGACCACGTGTTTCACAAAACCTTGTAGTTTTTCATAAAAGGACAGAAAGAAATTTCTTAGAAACAGAGAAAGTGCCATTAAAATAACCAAAAAGTGTGGACAAATGGCAGATTCCTCTTCCTTTTTAAGTCCACAACTGTTTGTTGCAACTTTTGCCAGGTTTAGGGTTGTCTTCCAAGTCCAACACCTGTTGTTCATCAGAAACCCCAAGAGAGAAAAATGTGGGGTCAGAGTACCTCAGCATCAGCATCTGATCATGATCTTGCTCTCTTGGACTCCATCAGCGAAGATCTTCTCGCTGATGACTTTGAAGCTTCTTTGAAATCTTCAGACTTTGGCAGGACTTTTAGCTTCACTAGCCTTCTCCTGAATGCCAGTACTCAGCCGTTGAAACTTGGCAGCGAGTTTGGCTCTGGATGTCCTGCTCCGTCGAATCCTACTGACTCCCCAGCAGCGCCTGAGAAAGCAGAGGTGCCGCCACTGAAGGCGAGCCAAGGAGAGGCTGCAGGGCCGGCGCGTGGAAAAGGAGTAAATTACAGGGGGGTGAGAAGGAGGCCATGGGGGAAGTACGCGGCAGAGATAAGGGACCCTAAGAAGAAAGGCGCGAGGCTTTGGCTCGGGACTTACGAGACGCCCGAGGACGCAGCTTTGGCTTACGATAAAGCTGCTTTCGAGATTCGTGGCTCCAAAGCGAAGCTCAATTTTCCTCACTTGATCGGCTCTAACAGTTCTGAACCTGTTCGAGTGTGCCCAAGGCGTCGCTCACCAGACATGACCTCTTGAAAATCCGGTGGAGCAGGCTTCATTTGATGCTTTCATTTCAATTCAGTCTATTACTTTTCAATACATAAAGTTTATGACGAGTTTAATTACAGAAATTAATTTTATCAAGAAAAATAAAAAAAACAAAAGCAGGATGTTTTCGGTTTGCTTTTCAGAATTTCCTACATGAAATAATTTTGATCATAGATGACAGTCTATGTTTCTCCAATCTTAATTATTTCTTTTGTCTCTTTTATAACACTACTTCACTTGATTTCTGATGTATAATAGATTCGGGAATATATATGCTATTTTAATTAGTTGTTGCAAAGATTTAAATATCTTATACATGGATCGAGACTAAAAAAAAAAAAATTGCTAATATGCTTACTTGTTGTAAAAATATAGTGCTATGTTGACAATATATATATATATATATATATAATTTTCATTTTCTTTCTAACAATTTTAAATTAGTTAAATGCTTAAAGAGAGTGATATATTGATAGCTTGTGACTTAGTTTAAGCATAAAGGTTCACATTTAATGGCATAATAATTATGAAAACCCTTTAACAATTCAAGAAAATTCAAATTAAATGTTATTATTTTACTTCGATCAACCAAGTTCTCGTATATTTGGAGTAAATAGTACTTTATAACTAATGTTTAACTAACTGTCATTAATTAAAATGATACTTATAATTTGTAAATATATTATGTGGTACTAACGTAATATGTTAACATTTTATAATAGATAGTGATATGACATGACGATATTTTCATGTGACAATTTCACTCTTCACGTGTAAAACGTCAACATTAAATGAACATAAAAATAATAAATATTATTTTAACTAATGAAATGTAATTAATCATTAACAATAAAGATTTATTTAATATATAAAAATATAAAAACTTGATTAATAAAATAAAAATAAAAGTTTATTTTGAGGGATTCCATGTCAGACCGGATCTCCAAACCCTATGTATACTTTATTCAATGCACGCATCGGAATTACCGTGACAATAGTTTTTTTTCATCTTGAACGATGCAGGTTAGATAAATGCTTCCCTAATGAACAAAAGCAAGAGGTACTTGACATTTCATGAGGGCCACTAAAGAAAAGTAACTGAAAGAGCAGAGATGATGCAAAAGCATACCCTGTTTACTCTTCTAGGGAAGCCAAATGAGCTTTGAAAGCAAAAGAAGCAGCAAAAGTTTTGTAACGGCAAAGAGTTATGGGATCACACCTATACTGTTTTTGCTAGTCTCAAGCTTGCTATATATAAGCTCATCATGGGCTTGCCAATGTGCATCACCGCAGGAAGAGAAAAGCTCACCTTCAAAACAACAGAAAAGTCTTCTTACTACAGCAAAAATGAAGGGTGGTGTTATCTCAGTTTTGGTGGTGCTAGCCATGGTTCAGATCATGGTGAAGCCTGGAGTCCAGGCCACCGTAACTTGTCAACAAGTTGATGATGCTTTGGAGCCCTGCGTTCCTTTCCTTACCTCAAGGGCCGGGCATCCCACGGCGGCGTGCTGCGACGGTGTGGGGAGGCTCCAGAAAATCGCTCAAACCCCCACTGACAAGCAAGAAGCTTGCACCTGTGCTAAGGACGCTGCTGCTCGTCTCCCCGCCGTGAAGGAAGACGCCGCCGCATCTCTCCCTGCTGAGGGACAACACATCTCTCTCAAAAAGTAATCATATAGATGATATAATTTATAATCTATCGATTTTTGAATTTAAAAATTTATAAAATTTTTTGAAAAACAAAATAAAAACCCCTCTTGATCTCCATAGTTGCACATGTTTAAGTTTTGTTTTAATTTGTCATTTAATAACATTTAAAAAAATTAATTCGTTTATTGATGAATCGACGAAAATCAAATTTTACGTACAAATGATTTATTTATTTATTTTAGTAAAATCATTATTAAAGAGTCTGGCTCCTTCTTTTCGTACAACCTTAAACTTTAAACATGTAACTTTTCTTTCATTATCTAAACAAAACCATCCTTCGTTTCCCTTTAAAAGAAAAAGCCTGCGTGTGAACTTGATGCCATGGGAGAGTACGAGACACATGGGAATGGTCAGAGACGGGTGGCCATGTTTACTAGCACCTTTGATGCATGGAAAAAGTGCTCTGACTCTTCGCGATTTGTTGGTGAGGCGACGGGTCGTCGGTAGCTTTTTCATACTCTCTCTCATAGAGCTTGTTTGATTTAGTTTTTTTTTTAGTTTAAAAATTACTATAAAGTTTTTATAAAAAATAATAATTTTTAAAATTAATTAAAATTATTTAGTAAATTTTTTTATAAGTTATAATTTTGATTAAAATTATCGTAAAAGATATTTTTTTTAAAATGTAATATTGTAATTATTTTTAACAGATGAGAATATTTTTAAAACAAAAATTAAAATTCTCTTGCATTTTTTGAAAAAAGAGAAGAAAAAACTCTTAATATGAGCTTTTCCTTAAGCTCTTTTTTTTTTCAAAATTTTATTTTTTAAAAAAAGTTATTTTTTTAAGAGCTTTTCAAAATTTATTTTTAGCCTGACTTTTATTTTTAAAAGATAAATAAGTTGAAAAAAAGTCAGGCTAAACAAGCACTTAATAAGTAAAATATTCACTAGGGAATTGTCTTTGTTGGGTTACTTTTGATTCCCACAGTAGGTTGGTGCATAGATTAATTAAGGCTATAGTGAGTTCTTAAACATATATATAATTGATATTTACATATTTAATTCATTAATTGATGCATAATCTCTTCGTTTAAAAAGTAGAATTTGATTTTTTTTTCTAAATTAAAAAAATATATATAATTGGGTGCTTAATTATGTTAAACTTTTAAATTGTTAAAAAAGAAAAATTAATTTCATTGCAGATTGATGGATATTTTGTAACTGTTTAATTTTTTGAATTTTTTATTCTTAATTTTTGTTATTATATTCGGTTGTATAATTTCATCCCTCGATTTTTTGAATTTTGAATAAAATTCTTGCCTTTTGAGAAAAAATTAATTTCTATATTATTCTAGTCCGCATCCTTGTTGAATAATGACCTAAGAGACAACATACAAACTGAACTAATTAATTTCTTAAGAGTTAGATTATTCTCTAACAAAACATGAACAAATTCTTTTAGTATATAAAGATAATTTTATCATCTCTGAACCCATTAAAGTAAATTCTCTCTGACTTTTCATATCCTCCATTAATAAAATTAATAGGCCAACATTTTTTTTTTTGATTAGTTTCTAAAATAATTTATTTCTTGATCTCGAAACTCTGCTTCCTGCCTAGTGAAAAAAAGGATTGGTTACGGTTGGTTATGTCAGCAGTGTGAGATGCTTGTCTGAATTGCAATGAGAAAGTCACTTGTCCACTTGCATCACGGTTGATAAGAGCTTAAACAGGAAGAAGCTTATCTTCCTTTACTTAGAAACCAAGTGACAGTTCGGGGGGAAGAGAATCAGCCAAGAATGAAGAATCTATTGCTGCCATCGTCATGGCATCTCTGATCTCTTGACTAGTTGAGGAAATTCCAAGTGACAATTCAAGGTAAAGCTAGAGGAAGGCCAAAGCTCTTTAACTAACCTTAATTAGCCATGGCCATGACTCGCACACTCTATGTCTTTGTTATCACCAAAATCCTATATGTATACCCCAAAGGAGATTTCCCGTCAACAGTGCATACCCAAACTTAAACAACTATACAGGAGAGCTCGGTCGAAGATTTTCACATTCTATTTCCATTTTCAGACAAGCAAAAATGAAGGGTGTTTTTATCTCAGTTTTAGTCGTGCTAGCCATTGTTCAGTTCATGGTGAAGCCAGGACAGGCTACCGTGAGGTGTGATCAAGTCATCGAATGTTTGGCTTCTTGCATTCCTTACCTTACCTCAGGGGCCGGTAATCCCACGACTCAGTGCTATGGTAGTGTGGGGAGACTCCAGAAAATTGCTGAGACCACCGCAGACAAGCAAGAGGCCTGCAACTGTTAAGCAAGCTGCTGCTCGTTTCCCACAATTAAGGAAGATGCAGCCTCATCCCTCTCTGCCAAATGCAATGTTCAAGTTAATTTCCCAATCGCCAACAACACCAATTGCCAAGCTTAAGTTTTTTATTTTTTCAAGTGATATGTACTTACAATTCTATTATTCCATGATCAAAACTCTGCTGAACACTGTTTCCTTTTCCATTATCTTGCAATGCAGGATCCACTGAGATGGGAAGCCACCGGGAATTAAAAGAAATAAAGCTGTGAAGAAGCCAGTGAGTGTTTTCATCTCCTCGATTATCTTAATTAATGTCGTATTTGTTCAAATTATGATTCATATCCATTATATGTTCAGAGAGATCATATAACGTGTATTTAAAATTTTTTATAGAATTAATAAAATTTGAAAGTTAATAAAAATTTATTTAGTTTTCTATTAATAGCCCATAGCAATATTAGAAATCAAAGCTTCACAACCATTTCCATATTCATAACTACCATAATTTGAAAGACAAATTAAGCACTAATAACTAATTTATACGCATTTCATATTCAAATTTTCTTTTTATTTTTTTATTTTATATGGGTCAGGTTTTTGACATTTTCAAAGTATAAAAATGAAAAAAAGAAATGGATTGATCAAGTCAATGAATGTTTTGTATTTTAATGTGATGAATCACATTGCAACTACTGAGACTCAGATATCAGCATGGAATTTTAATACAAGTGATGCACTCACCTTCTAAATTTCTATAAAATCCCTTGATGCCCGGTCCAATAACTATATATTTTGATTCTTTAGAAGAAGATAAAGTACCAGTAAAATACAAAACTTATGCTCCCAAAGAAAAACAAGTTGGCAGTTAGTAAAAGCATATTGTGCCAGTTAAATACAAAACTTATGCTCTCAAAGAAATATGTAAGAACTGTTATTTCATATTTTAGCAAAAACATTATGAAAGAATTGTGAATTATGAGAGGTAATTTGTGTAATATGGTATTTTGTTAATCTGTTTGATACTTGAGCACTGTCATTTTAAGATACTATTGGTGGTTGTTCAACTGTAAATATGTTCTTACAGATACACATAATAAGAATAAGAACAAGCACACACATAGAATTAAAGAGAATTTTCATCAAAGAGATTCCTTATCGTAGATTTCTCCAGACCCTCAGCTACGTTTCCTGTCTGGAGCTAAAGCAGGCTTGGGAGGCAATTGCAATGGCTCTGAAGTATCTTCAAGCATCTCCACCACTTTGGTCATGGAAGGACGATCTGCAGGCTTCAGTTGTATGCACCAGAGAGCAATTATGATCATCCTGTTGCCAATATCCTTTCCCTCAGCTGTCGCATCCTTGATTTCCACTTCACCCTTTTGTTCTAGCTGATCATAAATCCAAGATGGGAAGTAGATTTGGCTCAAATTCTCCACGAACGGATCGAGATTCTTTCTTCTCCCAGCCATTTCCATCAACAACATTCCAAAACTGTAAACGTCCGATTTAGTGGAGATGCCTCCAATATTTTTATACAGCAATTCTGGAGCCATGTATCCCATAGTTCCTCTAGCATTTGTCAGAGAAACTACACTATCATGTCTTGGATACAACTTGGCAAGGCCAAAATCAGAAATTTTTGGAGTAAAGTCTTCGTTAAGAAGGATGTTATGAGGCTTAATATCAAGGTGCAGAATCCTCACAGGACAACCTCGGTGTAGATATTCAATCCCATGAGCTATGGCGAAAGCAATCTCATACATTCTGCTCCAACTTAAAGCGCAAACATCCTCTTGAGAGAACAGATACTTATCGAGAGATCCATTGGGCATGTATTCATATATGAGAGCCTTTTTAGATCCTTCAAAGCAGAACCCAAGAAGTTGTACCACGTTTACATGACGGACTATCCCAATTGTTGCCACTTCATTCATGAAATCTCGCCCATCGCCCTTGGCCTCTGTCAGCCTCTTTCCTGCAACTAGACAACCATCTGATATCTTTCCCTTAAACACAGAGCCAAAGCCGCCTTGACCCAGTTGTTCCTTGAAGCCTCCAGTCATCTTCTTGATGTCAGAGTAGGAGAATTTTCTGAGTTTGAGGTTCTCATAGTTTCGCAAGAACTCTTCAACATATTCATCAATGGATGCGCTTTTCCGCCATTTATAAATTAGAAAGACAGACATGCATAGGATTCCAACGGTAGTTCTTGCCACAGTAAAATACCCTTCACATGGTAGAAAACAAATGCAAATGCCAGTTCATAAACAATTAGACTAAAAAGAAATACTACTATACATGATATTTGCCAAATGCTGTTTATCATTGGCATATATGCCTTCATCATTGGTATCTATAAAGATTGATTAAAACCTTCTTTCCCAGAGGAGTTCACAAATTTCGTGCAAGCTCCTCATTAACTGTGCAAGGGGATAGAAGGATCTTTCACTTTCTAGAAAACAGATTGAGTTATGTAAAATGTCATGTTCTAGCCTGAAATATGTTCTATGAAAAACTCACCAACAATTTCCAGTACGAGTCCTACGCAGCCTGTAACACACAGAAGGAGGAGAGGGTGCGTGGGGACAGATTAGACTCATGCTAAGAAACAAGTGATAACGTTAAATTTCAATGAAACCAGGGTTCATTCATTTGTTCAATTTTTGAGTCTCTGTTACATTAAAACGTAGATCAACATGATTTCGATGAAGTTTATGCAGATTTACATAGTCAATGAATTATTAGTAAAGTTATTTGGAGGCTTACCCTGTATTGTGCTCAATTTTGGAGGCTTACCCTTTATTTTGCTCCACAAATACCGTCCAACACCTGAAACTGCAACAGATAAATCATTATTTAATATTTATAAATCAGAAAAGGTGATGTTAAAAGAATGATCAAACCAGACAAATGGGGCATGGGAAGAAAATTTGGTATCTTTCTCAGTTGATGCCTTAGCGGTTGTTTATCGAAATAGTTCAGTGGTTTATACCCTTAAATACATTTTCTCAGCAAACAAAATAGATCGTTAAGGATACTTACTCACAATTAACACTCGCCAATGGTCCTCTTCTGCAGATTCTCTTGTCGCTCTTGTATTCACCAAGGTTAGATGAATAAAGACAATATCCTCCATTGAATGCACAAATTAAACAAAAAAATTGACTCCATGAAAGCTCATATCCTTTGGTCAATTGCTTGTGGATATCAGCATATGTGAGATTTCCAATTGTTTGAATCACCGCCGGAGTCATCATGAAATAGTCACAAGAGTAGGAGAGGGAAGCTGCTGGCAGATTTCCAAGAAAAACATACAGATGGTGAGCTTGTGGTAGGGAAGAATTAGTTATGCAAGGAGATGCGTCCAGATATTCCGAAGAATTAACTGTGGTTGAACAATTAAGATACACCATGGTATCCGGCGACGAATATGGCTGAACTAACCACTTGTGGCTGTAGTCGCTGTCTCTATAGACATTAACATAACTCATGTTGTCTTGTGTCCAGGAATAACGAGGAAGGGAGGAGCAGTCATTTTTCTTTAGACCAGGATCGACAGCTTGAAGGGTCTCGTTATCGTATGAGATGGATTCGACATAAAATCTACCATGATCTATTTTTAGCACGGTACGCTCATGCTCACAAGCAAGTTCATACAAGAAATGTCCGCAATTTGCAGGATCAGTTCTCAATCGAAATGGATATTGTATTGATAAATTTCCGCAATAAGAAGAACAAGATGATTCTTTCATAGAATTGCAAATTGGAAGGAAGAACAAGGCTATAATTAGGAGGTTAAGAACTGGCATGGCGAGAAGTGAAGCAAATGGAGTCCTGAACTCACTTTGAATAGTTTGTAATTGCAAGAATCAGTATCCCCTTTATTTATTTATTTCTTTATCGAACACCAATTAGTAATTCCTTTCTTTTACCTCTCTTTTGTTAAGAGTGGTTTATATGCATTTGTGGTTTTTTTTTTTTGGCCAATTCTACTACTACATAATTGGCTTACTGTTGTTTATTGTGTTTCCCTGAAGATTCGTGTGAAGGCATTGAGAGGAATCCACCTGGAAAGGGCGAGGTGCCGGTCAATCCACGCTCATCGTGATGATTTTTCTTTTTCGGTGAAAGGGACTGCCGTTTGCTATTCATAACGTCAAAAACCAGAGAAAAGTTTTCTTACGTGGAGGTCTCTGGGCTTTCAGATAGTGCTGATATAGTCTAACTAACCTTGAAGAGTTTCTATGCTTGCTTTGTATTCAGCCGCTCTGCCCTATACAAAATGACTCCAAAGAGTGTTATAGCCTTTCATTTAATTATTTTTCTCTTACATTTGTGCCATGGAGATGAAGGGAAATCATGTTCAGATGCAGCTTGCAGTGAAGAAGGTCCTCCGATCCGTTTTCCCTTTAGGCTCAAGGATCGACAGGCAGAGAGTTGTGGTTACCCAGGGTTTGAATTATCCTGCTCTGAGAAGAATGAAACACTGATTGAAATTCCAAAATCAGGGCAGTTTTTCGTAGCAAAAATAGATTATGATGACCAGAAAATTTACATGGGTGACCCCCAGGGTTGCATGGCGAGAAGGCTTATAAACTTGACCCTCCCAACAAGTCCTTTCACGATTTTCGGGAATCATTCCATACTGCTCAACTGCTCGTCAAGAATTGAAAAACAAGATGTAGTACACATAGATTGTCTCAGCAGTTCCAGTCATCCTGTTTATGGTGTCTCTGATTCAACTTACGTGAGTCAAGATCTTCTCTCTTGCCGCCCCATTGCAGATGTTACCCCGTCTTATATTGATGATATCCAATCTCTTATGGGGGAATCATATTCGTTATATAATTTTACAAAACTTTCGTGGAAAATCCCGGTGTGCGGTTCTGATTGTCGAATCAGAGGAGGAAAATGTCGATTCAAGAGTTATAACAGTTTGGAAGTCGAATGTTTCACTGAACATATTCCTCCATACGAAAGTCCCCAGCATGAAGGTACATCTGTTTTTTTTTTTTTTCCTTTTTTGGTATTTAGCATATTGCTTTATTGACTCTTGGGATGGGGTGAGAGCCAAATTTCAACTGCAAAGATAGTGATGTTCAAACAACACCACTAATTTCATTTTAGTTATAATAATTACCACAACGTTTCTAATATAAAGTTTAAAAGCGTTCAAGCGCTAAGAAACTTATCTAGGCTGGCGGGCCTCCCCCACTCAAGTCAAGCTTGGCATTGATTTTGAAGCCTAACCTGTTCTAATTAAATTATTTTATTAATATATAAATAATATATTTTTAATTTTAAATTATTAATTATTAATATTTAATTTAATTTAATAATAAAATAATAGTTAAATAGGCTGATCAAAATACAAGCAATGTATTTGTCCCCATATCTGTTCTCTTTGCTCTTACTAAACAATTTACAAGCAATATATTTTGCATGCATGAAAAAAAAAATGGAGGGAAGGGAAAAATTCATATTATTTCTCCCCATATTTAATACAATTGATAGATTAAGAAAATAGTTACTAAAATTATAAATTAAATTATCATTAATAATTAGTTGAATTAATGTTCTTTTTATACTCTCTTCTCGTTTATATGGGGTGATTGGATTTTAAGAATGAAAATGTTTAAATCCACCAATTTCTTTTTCTTTTAATCTTTCTACTATATTGACAAGAAAAAATGTTCTCATGTACTACTTTTATACTATATCTATATATGCATATAGTATTTTTATCTCGACACAATTTTTTTTTTATTTTATCTCGCAAGTGAAATTTCATTCCTCTCTAAAAATTGTTAATACCAAGAATGAATTAAGCTTCAAATCAGACGTTGTTGGAATTCCAGAACCACCACTTCCTATGGCTAGTTTAACATGCTTTTAGTTTATAAGCTCCAACTTTAATTAGTTTCTCTATATTTCAACAAAGACATGGAAATGTTGGTTTTCTAACTCCTTATGCTTGATTTTTGCGGATAAATTACCGCTTGAACATATAATCAAACATAAGTCTATACCTCGATTATATATGTTCTTATATTGAATTAAATAATCATTATCTTCTGATTTTTGCAGAGAAATCATCAGGGCATATCAATAAAGGTAAGTACATATATACCCCGAGTAGATGTATTCTTATTGTATTACATTGTGATATACAAATTACATCCAAATTTATGATCAGCTATGAATTGTCTGCAGGAGTAAGCATCGGAATTTCTGTCGGAATTCTTACTCTAACGCTCATGGTCACATTAATTATCTTGTACTTGAGATCAAGAAGAGCAAAAGTGCTGGAGAATCGAAAGAAAATTATGAAATTTTTGGAAGATCTTAGGCCTCTCAATCCGACAAGATACTCATTTGCAGATCTTCGAAAGATGACAAATGAATTCGAGAAGAAGCTAGGCCAAGGAGGCTATGGAAGTGTATTCAAAGGTAAGCTTGAAAATGGAGTGCTGGTAGCTGTGAAAGTACTCGACAACTCCAAAGGCAATGGAGAAGATTTCACTAATGAAGTCAGCACAATTGGGAGGATTTATCATGTCAATGTGGTTCGATTGTTGGGTTATTGTGCGGATGGGTCGGACCGAGCTCTTGTCTACGAGTTCATGCCAAACAAGTCGTTAGATAAATTCATATTCCCAGCGAATTCAAATAGGCCGAAACTTAGTTGGGGAAAGCTTCATGATATTGCCATTGGTGTGGCAAGGGGAATCGAGTACCTTCAAGAGGGATGTGACGAAAGAATCCTGCATTTTGATATCAAGCCACAAAATATCTTGTTAGACATGGACTTCAATCCTAAGATATCAGATTTTGGCTTAGCGAAGCTTCTTCCGAGGAAGGAAAGTGTTGTGCCTATAACTGCTGTTAGAGGAACCATGGGTTACATTGCACCAGAGGTCTATTTCTCTGGGAACATTGGGAATGTGTCATATAAAACAGATGTTTACAGTTTCTGTATGTTGTTATTTGAAATGGTTGGAAGTAAGAGAAACACGGATCTTACAGTGGAAAACACAAGCCAAGTTTACTTTCCTCAGTGGGTTTACAATCGCCTTGCAGGTGGGGAGGATTTGGGAATTAAAGAGGAAAAAGATGGAGATACTGACATTGCGAAGAAGTTATCAGTTGTGGCAATCTGGTGCGTACAATGGGATCCGAGCAGTCGTCCTTCGATAAGCAATGTAATACAGTTGTTGGAAGGAAGAACAGGAAGCTTACCCCTGCGCCTGCCACCGGATCCTTTTGCTTCCCTCAGCTCGGAAGAAAGTGACATGAATGTCCCATGAGCAGGCCAATCTTGGTCAAAATGAACGTGCACCCTTGTGCACTAGCGAAAATAAGGACTCTTATTTCATATTCTAGCATAAAAATTATGAAAGAATTGTGAATTGTGAGTGGTAATTTGTGTAATATGGTAGCTTTTGTTAATCTGTTTGATACTTAAGCACTGTCATAGTAATATACTGTAACAGTTCCAGATTGTTACAGACAGAAATACTTGTTTTTTTTTTTGTTTTTTGGTATTTTTGCATCCTTCATGCTTTCTATTTCTGTTTTTTCATTTACTTTTTGAAAAGTAAATTTATATATGTGCTGAATAGGAACATCTGAATGTCAACTGAAATCTGTAACCATGAAGTTACTGCAGACTTAGTGCGTTAATACAATTGGAACTCAGTATACAGCAGATCATTACTCAGACACTGTGGTGTATCAGAAACAATACCTGTGACACCCAAAATACAACAGAAATTACAGCTTCAGATGCATGCAAGCAGTCACTTAGGATAACAACCCCCGGCATTTCCTAAACAATTAATACAACACACTCTACACTGCTCCTTTGGCAAGAGCTAAGAGACAAAGTACAAATTAAACCAAACAAATTTGAACTAATTAATTTCCTAGGAGTTCGATTATTCTCTAACAAAACATGAAGATCCTTATTCCTCAACATCAGCCTAGTAAATATATTCCATCAAATAATTGTGAATTGGAGTTGCTAGTCTGAAGTCTCTCTTTCCTTCTCGCAGCTGATTACCCCAATTTGGCATACATACATTTTCCCCACATATTTAACATGGAGAGTGAAATAATTGTCACATTTTACAGCAATAAACAGATGTTACATGTATATCCCTTTTCAATATGCAAGGATTCTTCTATCATTTCTGAACTCATTAAAGTAATTCTCTCTAACTTCAGATATCCCCTTTGAGCATTGTCTTCTATGTTTTAGGCTGCAGCAGATAGCTTTAGGTTAGAGAAATGCACCCTATTTTTTTGTCTAAAGGTGTCGAACGTTTGTTAGAAGCAGCTTTTGCTTTGAGTGTAGTGTCCGGGGAAGTCTTTTTGCGAGGAAACTCCTTTGTTAAGTGTATGTATCTTATACCGGTTATGAGATTAATAAATAATTATTTTTTTAAAAAAATATAAATAGGTCAACATTTTTTATTAGTTTCTAATATGATTTATTTCTTGATCTCGAAGCCTTTTTTCCTGCCTAGTGAAAAAAATGATTGGTTACTGTTATGTCTGCAGTGTGATGCCTTTTTGAAGTGCAATGAGGAAGTCACTTGTCCAGTTGCATCACTGTTGATAAAATGCTTAAACAGGAAGAAGCTTATCTTCCTTTGCTTAGAAACCAAGTGACGGTTTGGGGCAAAAGAATCAGCCAAGAATCTGTTGCTGCCTTATGGCGCACCTGTGATCTCTTTACTATTAGAGGAAACAAGTGATAATTCAAGGTAAAGCTAGAGGAAGCCAAAGCTCTTTAACGAACCTTAGACATGGTCATGATTCACAGACTCTTAGTAACTGAACAAGTGATCATTTTTCCTTTGCTTGCCATGCAGCATCCACTAAGATGGAAGTCATCAAGAATCAAAAGAATTAAAGTAAAATATCTTTATTTTTTTAAGTTTTGATTAAAATTATATGAAAGTTTATTATTTTTTCAAATAAACACTCCACTCTAAAAAAATATTTTTTATTGTACACATAGGTTTAGCCGTTAGTCAATTATTTGTATTTTCGTCAACTTTTTTACATGACAAAGATAAAAAGATAATTTTATTTTTGATTAATTTTTATAATTATTATTATATAATTTTATTATTTTTTTAGTTTAAAAAAAAGACTCCCCGTTTGGAGTGCACCGAAGGAGCCCCAATCGGAGCTCCCTAAGGGAGCATTGGCCGATGCTCTCCTTTTTTTAGTATTTTTTTTATTTTTTTAAAAATATAATAATAATTTTTTAAATTAATAAAAAAAACAATGATATTTTTTTTTTTTTTATAACTTTTGTTAATGGTATTTATACTTATGAGGCAGAGTATCTATTTTAAAAATTAATAAATTTTTGTATAATTTCGATTAAAATTTAAAAAAATAAAAATATTTTACCCAAAGAATTAATAAGAACTAAGAGAGTCATGGGTGTTGCACATCGTGAGAGATGGTGCAATGTGTATTTATTACATTAATAAAATTTGAAATTGTTGATAAAAAATTTCTTGTATTCTTATCATAAGTTACTAATATTTTTGATATCATAAATTTCGTAATAATTCAAATGATTAATGGTGATTATATATTCATTCCATAAAACAAAACAAGTAATATTTAATCTATTGGTGATTATATTCTTGAATAATGACTCGAATTTTCATTTATCTTTAAAATTAACGAATAAATTAAGATAAAAATTATCGAAAAATTAAAAAAAAAAAAGAAAGCACCTTTGAACAATGGAGATGGGCTATGTTGACTTTAGTGAGCCAGGTCTGACTTTGCACCTTAGCCCAAATTCCTTTCTTTTGGTTAATAAAAAAGCCCAAAAAATCTTCTCCATTTTCTCTGATAATGAGGAAATGCTTGAAATGAACAGCTGTCAACCTGCGGTGTCCTGCTTCACCGTCGACTCCTAGCTTTCTCTTCAGCTAAGGTTTTTCTCTTCCTCTGTCTGGGTTTGGTTTGTAGACAGGCTTCCCTGGCTCTGTCTGCACTTACATAATTCTATGTTAGAATTCCCACCTTAACAATACCGCAAGCTGTCTTGTTTCTTTTCATGGATCGTTGGAGTGGTGTTTTAAAGGCTCGATTAGACCCAAATAGTAGGAATTACTACAGAGTTGCTGCATCTCTCTGCTACTCATCAACCTCCAAGTCCCTAATTGTAAGTTCTTTTCTTTTACCCCAAACTCTGAAGCACCCTCTGAAATCAGTATCTTACGAAATCGTCGTAAATTAGGTGCCTTGCGCGAATGCCATACTTTTCAATGGAGATAGAGTTGAAGGGACCAGGAACCCAGTGGTTGAGAGGCTATCTGATTTGCCAAAAATAGCTGAAGTTTTAGTTTCTAAATTTGGCGGCTCTATCAATGCTTGGGTTATCGAGGCTTCCATTTTCAATGGGCCATTTGCTGTTTACAAGGATTTTATCCCATCTGTGAATAGATATGGGGAGCCTAAATCATATGCCCCTGTTGGCTTCCCAGCTTCTACATCAACTGTCTCAATCTTATCAAATTGCCTTGAACAGGTATGTTTGATGAACACAAGACCCTTTTAACAATAGTAGAATTTAAAGTGTTCCTGCTGCTGGATGAATTAGCTCCATTTGGTTCCTGCTGTATCATTTAAAAGACATAAATTTGATGAATCCCAACAAATTGAGATATAAACCTAGTATGTCTTTGCATCTGGCTTTACCAAAAGGGACTTGGCTTGGTTGTGGTATGTATTTGCATCAGTTAGATTGTCCATACATGATACATTTCTTCAGTTTGTTTGCCCTTTGGGTTTCCTAAGAACCTTGCAGCACACTTACGACCAAGCATTTTTGGAAGTCTGATTGGTTTTGGATGTTTAATGACTTTCCATGTACTAAATAATCATTATTGCAGGCAAAAAATGTAATTTCAAGTGGACAGAGGGAACCCTGTTCCACCTGTACATCTCCATCACAACCCAAAGCTTTAATCCTTGGGTTTAGCAAGGGTGGTACTGTAGTTAACCAACTCGTCACTGAACTTGGCTCCTTGGAAGACAAATCCCTGGCAAATCGTAGTTATGTAAGAGAACAGCCTGTGGTTAAGGAATTATCTGGAGGCCAAGGAGAGGTTCAAATAATTCCTAGGACTAAGGAAAGCTTATTAAACAGCATCTCTGAGATTCATTATGTGGATGTGGGCTTAAACTCTTCTGGTGCATACATTACTGACCAAAACGTGATTGGAAGAATATCAAAACGCCTTGCAGATGGAGCCCCAGGGATTCGTTTTTTGCTCCATGGAACTCCCAGGCAATGGTGTGACAGCAGACGAGATTGGATACAACATGAAAAGGACAAACTGTATCGTTTGCTTGAATCTGAAACTCGAAAGAGTGGTGGGAAATTAAAGGTGTGTGAGAGATTTTATTTTGCTGACAGGCTTCCTGATATGCAGATGCATTTTGAAGTTATTGAAGAGATGGATATTAGTTGATTGAATGATCCCGAGCCAACCCCCCAGCCCTCCCATGTATGTATTTTTCCTTAAATGAAAAAGATGTCTGACTTAATTTTCTAATTCAAAAGAAAAAGTTTTATATGTTACTTGCTTCACAATCCTTGAACTCAAAGCAGTAAAAAGAATGCTTGTAAAAGATTTAATGGTCTTGCATGAAAGAGATTTGATTAAACATACCTTAATTATTGTCATAATCACATACTAATATGGTTTGAATTTGAATCTGACAAGAAGATACATTGCTGAGAGAAAAGAGAGAGAATTGTACAGAATAAGACAGGTTACTCTTGCAAGAAAAACACTAGCATATTATGCAAAACCTAACGGTTGATACAGAAACCCGACAATCTAAGCTTTCTTGCTCTTTAAAGACTCTTGGGAGCCATGCACAGGGGAAAGCTCGGGTTCCTGACAACTTCCAGGCCATAAAAAGGCACCCATTACAAACTTTCTCTTATAATCCAAGTCACCCTCCACAGATATTAACCCATACTCAGTAAAAGTTGATCAAGCTTCCACTCCGACATGTCCTCGTAGTCCTTCTTGGTGACCAAGGGATAGTGAAGTGGCATGAGGAAGCAGCACTCAGCATCCCCTTTGGTTGTCTCGATATGTTTCTCCCCCCTTTCTACTACACTCTCCACATCTTTCTTTGTATCTGTGATAACAGAATTCTCCAACATTGCACCGCCATTGCCAATGCTGCCTGAATTTTCTTGATGTTTTTGTGCTTCCTCTAGGAAGAGGAGCGTGAGACCAGACACCAACCTCTTACCCATGGGAGCCAAAGGTTGGAAGAGAACACTACAAAAAGCCCTTGAATTTTCTTGAGTTATGCTTAGTTGACGCTAGGAGAAACACAAGTAGAAAGCCTTATAACGGCTTATATTTAAAGAAAGATTTACCTTAATCCTACTGAAACTGGGAATGAAAATATAATTCCTTCAACATCAAGCAAGTAAGCGAAGGGGATATTGTGGAGATTTTGTAATTGGGAAGCAAACCGTTGCCATCTAGGTCGGTTCAAGGGTTTTGGTTACAAATGGACTCGACAAATATTCCTTGGGCTTGACCTGTTGTTTTAAAACGGCTGCTTATTAGACAACCCACCCCCAAAAGGCCCGTCGCTGCCCCAACCGAGAACGGCAGAGAGAGGGCCTCGCCTTGTTGAGACAGCGCGTATGCCCACGGCTCTACGAGAGCGTTAAGAGACAGCAATTGCGGCAATGGTCTGACTGATACACTCCCATGGCCATGAGCTGATTTCGTGTGGAAGTCTTAGCTCTATTTGTATATTTATGACCGGTTGTTGGCACGTTGTCTCTCCTTAGTTTGTCAAACTACTCAAAGGCAAAGCCTTTATCCTTTTTCAGTTTTCTTGTCGATCTTCCACCACTCAAACTTAAAAACCCAGAATTTCTAGTGCCTTCAAAATATCCCAGGAAGCAGATCCTTGTTGGATTCTTGGGTTATCCTGAATCCTGATGCTACGCCATTAGAACTCTGAAGGGCGCAACTTTATTTCACTTTTACCAGCAATGGTCTCGCTTTCGCAGTCAACTACCTTCCTCCTCATCATTTTCTTCTTTATATTCATTCTCATTCCGATCACACAAGCTATTCCTTTCATCGTATTGCACGGTAATGTTCTCTTTCACTTCTTTTTCTTTGTAATCCATTGAGTTTGCAGTTCCCTTTTTTACTTTCTTATAATTGTTAGTGTGAGTTCATTGACATGCTTGCTTTATCTGTTTTCAAGGAAACAAATTATTCAGTTATTGCTAATTATCTGAAATTTTAGCAGTTTTCTTTGAGAATTACATGCTGATTAGCATTGCCTAGGAAAACTGAAACTAAAATATGGTCATTGGATTGTCCAAATTCGTTGGGTCTGGATTGTCTCGATTTCTTTGACCTATCATTTTGCATATACTAACACTGCAAGAGCGGTATTGAGGGTCAATTCTGTTCTCCACGAAATAGGGAACTGATTTTGCTCTGGAAAAAATGATGTAATTGCAACAGCTATTCTATCATTGCCAGAAGAACAGTTATTTTTCTTCCAGTTTGGTTGGTGGAGTTCTTGACACCTGCCATTGTGTCTACGGAGCTACATTAGTAATTTTAAACCTGGTGGAAAACAACTTTGAGCCAGTCAGGTTGCTTGGGAGCTAGCATTTATCAACAAGCACATCTCATATTCATCTATACCTTATATAACCCACTCTCTAAACTTTAAGAGCTGAGCACTGCTATAATACTGTATCAGAGTAGTCTGGTTCCAGTTCTCCCTGTAATATTTTAAAGTCGAATAAAGACCTGAAATTTCTCCTTCATCAGTATAAATATGCTTCTTGAACAAATTTGATGAAAAATATTTTCTAAAATTTCCCTTGTAGATGCACGATTAACTCTATTTATCAGATTCTCTTCTTGTGGAGAAATTTAATCAACTCTTAACCTATATTATTCACTACTGACACATTTTGTGGCAGGTATTAGTGATAAATGCAGCAACCGAGGAATTACTCAATTCACTGAGCTTTTAAGTGACTGGTCTGATTCTCAAGGCTACTGTGTGTATGAGCTTCTTTCCATATTTCTCTAATGATTCTCTTTTCTGTAGTTTTAATTTTCAATGACTGCAAATATATAAAAAAAAAAATCTTTGGTAATCATCCCAAATCAGAAGTTTGATTTATGTGTCTATGCATTTTGGTTTCAAAGGCTTGTTGTAGCTACTTGCACTGTGAATTTTTTTATTGACTGCTACATCTTTTATCATATGATTTCTAATAAGCTTATTAGAAGGCATCAAGAAGAAGTGCAATTTGTTTGAGCTTATTCTCAGACTCTGCTCACTTATGTTAGAAAACTCAGGGAGCTATTCTAGGTACCTATCTATGCATGCATTTTGCAGTATGAATGTAACAGTCTTCTGCATAAGTGTGTGCATGGCTCCGCACATGTCTGTATACATGAGAATGCGTAGATTTGTTCTTCTGGTCGTGTTAGGAGAAAAATTTTTTATGAATTCTTATAACTGTCTGAAACAAACAATCTGACATCCTTTTCCTGGCTGTAGGGAAATTGGAGATGGAGCATGGGATTCATGGACTATGCCCCTTTTGGAACAGGTAACACTTTTAACTGAGTTTGAGGTTTCTCATCACCTGTTGTCCTTATAATAATCATATAACTATAACCTATCTTACTTTTTGTTGCAGACATCAATTGCTTGTGAGAAGGTCTGAAAACCATTTGGTAACATTTATCACTTTGCTGTATTGTAGTTGAAGTTCTAATGTGCTTCCCAATGAATTTTCATTCCAACTTACAGGTGAAGAATATGACTGAACTTAGCGAGGGTTACAACATAGTTGGACTCTCTCAGGTATTAATATAAGTTGAAATTTTGTTTATTTCTATAATTTATACTTGTTCATGCATAATTTATATTTGTTTCATGTGTGTACATGAACACAAATGTTCATTCACGTACTCACACACTTTTTCTGTTTTTTTAATGGTTTAACGCATCAACATTTCTTATAATCCTCTTCTTTTACACAGGGTAACATGATTGGTCGAGGGATTATTGAATTTTGTGATGGAGGACCCCCTGTAAGAACCCCCAAACTCCTCTTCAATATGAGGCAACTAATTTTGATCAAATCCACTTGTATATCTAGGCTGAATGACTTCTATTCATCTATTACTCATTGCATAAGATGCTATAGATTTGTGACTCAGTGGCAAGAATTTTCTTTTTGTCAATTGTCTAATCCATATTATATTGAAGATAATTATGTGGAGATTTTCCGTTGCTTACTGCTATTGAGCTTTCTGATTTAAACTCATAGCATCATTTATTAGTAATAACCCATTGGTTTTTAACTTTTTTCATCTCCAAAATGTAGTACTCTAGCTGTCTCCCAATCGTGAATAGGCAGTTGGAAAGTGAATGTTACTGGTTCAGCTGGCCACAGGATACTCCTTCTTTGGCATATATGATGACACAGCCTATAATCTCCCTCATCTCTATTGCTTAATTCTTTTCTTTTTTGGCTTTTTGGCATGCTTTTACTCATAGCAAACTTTTCTCTGTCTTGCACTGTAGCTAGTTTCTTTTGTCTTCAAACTGAAATCTGACTTTGTGTCTTATTTTTTCCTGTGTGTCAGGTCAAGAATTTCATATCATTGGCAGGGCCCCATGCTGGTACTGCTTCAATTCCTTTCTGCGGAGTGAGTGCCCGTTCCATGTTTTTAATCTTTCTTTGTATTTTTTTGGTAATTATTTTAGACTATTATTGCAGTCTGGTCTGATCTGCTCTTTTTTTGGCAGTCTGCTCTGATATGCATACTTCTTGATAGCTTAATCAAGTCGGAAATCTATAGTAACTATGTCCAGGTATAAGATTCTTTTTAAACTCTCCAGTCTTTGCTTTGTTGGCAAGTCTGTTGATACGGGAAGAAATAGATAAATACAAATGGTTGGTTGCTGTTGTGATCTGTACCTCGTTGTTGTTCTCAAAATTCTCTATACCTTGTATTTTTTCTTAATGCAGCAGGCCTCTACCCCTTTGTAGCCTTCTTCTTTTCTGCATGATACGCATGCCTATTTTGGCTGCCTTTTGTAAGTCTCCTTTTGTGAGACCTTTATGCAATAAAGATCTGCCTTTGAAAAAAAAAAATGGTAGTTCCATCTTACTATGGAGCTTGCCTATCTCAAACTTCGTTGTCCATCTACCCCAGGCCTGCAGCATATTTTTCTTATCTTGTTTATATATCTAAATGGTAATTTAACTGCCATCTTGAATGCATACCATTGATAATTGCAGGAACACTTGGCTCCCAGTGGTTATCTTAAAATTCCTACAGTGAGTATAGCTACTAACTTTGGGTTAATATCTTTTGTTATTCCAATTGCCAGGTTGTATTATTGATAGTTTGGCATCAAATATTCACATGAAACTTTGCTATAGTACTTAATGCAGGATTAGGAGTCCTTTTTTCCTGCTTTTGTGACTTATATTGTTTCTTTATCATTTTCCTCCCTTCCCCTTTTTGAGTCAAATCAATTATGTGCATTACCATTCACCTTTCTAAAGCCATGTACATTTACGCTTCTATAATTTTCCCTATGTCAATTGTCTACTTGATATCTTTCTCTTTCACCAGGACTTGACTGACTATCTCAAAGGATGTAGATTCCTCCCAAAACTCAACAATGAACTCAACGGTACGAGAAATTCCACTTACAAGGAACGGTTTGCCAGTTTACAGAATCTGGTCCTTATCATGGTAAGTTGAACTGTCCTGTTTCAGTCTCTGACTCTTTTCAGCCAACTTTAGATTAATCTGCAATTTTCATCACCAGGTTTGTCGTGCTAATCTCTTTCTTTGCATGTTTGGATCAGTTCGAGGATGATACAGTTTTGATACCTAAGGAAACATCCTGGTTTGGTTATTATCCGGATGGGTCCTTTGATTCTGTATTACCTGCTCAAGAGGTAAATCTACTTCGGCAAACATCCTTTTTCCATGACTAGGTTTTGTACAACAATCTTTCATTTGCAACTACGCGTGTTTATGTCTTTGCAGACCAAGCTCTACAAGGAAGATTGGATCGGTTTGAAAACCCTAGATGAAGCTGGAAGAGTTAAATTCATAAATGTGTCGGGTAACCACCTGCAAATCTCAAAAAGTGACATGAAGAAGTACATAGTACCATACTTGGAGGACCAAGCATCAACAGAGCAGACAGTGACACAATCTTCATCTTACCAATGGCTTTCAGGACTCTGGTACTCATTTAAGGGTCTAATTGGCCTCAATGAGGATCAACCTTTGCTGCATATCATGTACTAAACCAACCCAGTGCTATTGTTTTGCCTGAATAAGATGAAGTGAAATACAGTAGGGGTCTATTCTATCCACATTGCTCTTGATTTTAACCCTGACCACTATTATTTCAACTGGAATTTGTCCAATCAGAATTTGATATTCTGATGTGTGACAAATGTAAGCTTAGTATATGTTTATATATTTTTTTTTCTCATGTTCACAAAAAAAGAAAAGAAAATCAGAAAACTATACAAAGAAAAAAAAATTGATTATTTAAGTCTAATTATATGAACGTAAGTAAATTATTATTGAGCTATTTAATTTAATAATAAATACATATATTTTTTTATCATAAATCCAATTTGATTTTTTTAAAATCAAAATTTATTCTGAATTTCTATACTTTTAAGGTAGTTGATTTAATGATACATGTACGGGTATATTAAAAAAATCAAATTTGGATTTTATTTTTTTAAAATTACAAAGATATAATGTTTAAAAACGATCTTAATTATTTAAAAATTTTATTTTTATTATGTTCAATTAAATGTATTAAAATTTTAATTAAATATAATATGAAAATTTATTTAAATTTTTTTAAATAATTTAGAGAAGTATTTATAATAATTCATTGTAAATCCATGCACAAGGCAAATGGTTTTTCTGTTCAAAATCAAAGCCAGTGGGCAAAAGATAGAACCGGCAGTCAGATGAGAGATCAAGAAGAACAGCACTTGCATTCCCTTTGGCGTCCGATAGAGAGAAAATGTCTGTTTCTTCTGCAACGAAAGAACAGGAAAACCACTCTCCTCCAAATCCACGCTTTCATGCTCCGTCACTCCATCGAAACCAACCTTAACCTCTTCACCAAGTTCATCACAGCCTGCTCTTCTCTCTCCACTCTTTCCGCTGTTAGCCACGCGCGCCGCTTGTTCGATGTTAGGCCCCATGAAAACGACACGTATCTTTGCAATGCCATGATCAAAGCCCATCTGGGTGTCAACCAATTCGCCCAATCTTTCACTCTTTACAAAGATCTAGGGAGAGCTGAGGAGGGTTTTGTTCCCAATAAGATTACGTTTTTAACACTTGCGAAGTCTTGTGCTTTAAATATGGCAATCTGGGAGGGTTTACAGATACATAATCACGTGATAAAATTTGGGTTTTGCTTGGATTTGTATGTTTCAACAGCTTTGCTTGATATGTATGCAAAGCTTGGCATCATGGGTTCAGCAAGAAAGGTTTTTGAAGAGATGCCTGAGAGAAGTTTAGTTTCATGGACAGCTCTAATTTGTGGATATGCAAAAGCTGGGGATATGGAGAGAGCAAAAGAGCTATTGGATGAGATGCCTGAGAAGGAAGATTCTGTTCTATACAATGCTATGATTGATGGATATGTTAAGTTAGGAGATTTAGATTCGGCCCGAAATTTGTTTAATCAAATGCAGGATAGGAATGTGATTTCTTGGACTAGTATGATTAATGGATATTGCAATAGTGGTGATGTTGAGTCTGCTAGGCTTTTATTTGATTCCATGCCTGAAAAAAATTTAGTATCTTGGAATGCAATGATTGGTGGGTACTGTCAAAATAAGCAACCTCATGAAGCATTGAAATTGTTTCATGAAATGCAATCGAGCACATTTTTTGAGCCGGATAAAGTAACCATTGTGAGCATTCTTCCAGCTATTGCTGATTTGGGCGCACTAGATTTGGGTGAGTGGGTTCACCATTTTGTTCAAAGGAAGAAACTTGATAAAGCAATCAATGTGTGTACTGGTCTTGTTGATATGTATGCAAAATGTGGGGAGATAAATAAAGCGAAAAGAATTTTTTATGAGATGCCTGAAAAGGAAATAGCTTCATGGAATGCTTTAATAAACGGATATGCAGTGAATGGATGTGCCAAAGAAGCATTGCAGGTATTTTTGGAGATGCGGAATGAAAGAGTCATGCCAAATTATGTGACCATGATAGGTGTTTTATCAGCTTGTAATCATGCTGGCCTGGTGGGGGAAGGTACGAGATGGTTTAAAGCAATGGCAGAGTTTGGGATCACCCCGAAAATTGAGCATTATGGTTGTATGGCTGATCTGTTAGGGAGGGCTGGATGTGTGGAGGAAGCTGAGAAGTTGATAGAAGGTATGCCCTATGAAGTCAATGGAATAATTCTCACTTCTCTTCTATTTGCATATGGGTCCTCAAATAATGTGAAAAAAGCTGAGAGAGTGCTAAAGAAGTTGGTCCATATGGAACCAACTAATCATGGGAGTTATGTGGTGTTAAGGAATTTGTATGCCGCCGGTAAAAGATGGGAAGATGTGGAGGAAATCAGGGGATTGATGAGAAGGAATGGGGCAAGAAAGGAAGCTGGCTGTAGTGTTATCGAGGTTGATAGTAGGGTTTTGGAGTTTGTATCTGGAGATAGAGTGCACCCCAAGTGGGAACTGATGCAGTCAGTGTTACGGCAGTTGTGGGTGCACATGAGGGGACAACCAGACAAGGCAGCTGCTTAGGTTGAAGAATGTTTTGATTTGTTAGTGATGCTTGGGAAAAGCTCGAGGCTAAAGCAAGAACTGGGAACAATTTCAGTAGCCTAGTGATCTCGTACTGTTGTTTTATGCATCAGACCAAAGACAACATACTAAGGTGTAGAGACATAAAATTTCATTTGCCTTATGATCTTGTACTTCAAATTTTATTCTCCATATTTGTACTATTCTTGATATGCTTTCTCTTTCGCCAGGACATGCTGGCTATCTTTAAGGATGTAGATTCCTCCTAAAACTCACAATGAAATCAATGATGCGAGGAATTCCACTTACAGCTAACTGCTTGCCAGCGTGCCGGATTTGGTGCACATGATGGTAAGTTGAAGAGTCCCATTTTGGACGATGCCCCTTGTCAACCAACTTTGGAATCAATATGCCTTTACTTTCTGCGATTTGCTAATCAACTTTGGACGACTAATCTGCAATTTGCTCATCAATTTGGTGGTTCTACTTTCTTTCTCTTCGTGCTTGGTTGGTTTGAGCGGCACACAGTTTTGTTACTTAAAGAAACCTCTGGTTTGGTCATCATCCACACAAGAGCCTTTGATCTTTATTGCCTGCCCTTTTTATAGGCAGGACCATTTCTTGGTGACTGGGTTGTCAAATACAATTATTCTGTTGGGAGTATTTCATAACATATAAGTACTGTTCAAGGCACAGTGACAAGGCTTGGAAACAATATCAAGATGAAAATAACATCAATATCCATAGATATATATACTGCTTCATGTTGTCATTACCCATTTGTCACTATATTTTAGGATTATAGATGTCATCTTTTTCATTTGGATTTGGTAGTGTATGGTAAATGCAACGAGTCTAATGTGTGTCTGTATCATTGCAGACCAAGCTCTATAAGGAAGACTGGATTGGTTCAATAACCTTAGACGAAGATGGAAAAGTCAATTCTTAAATATGCCTCTCAAAAGTGACATGAAGAAGTACATGGTACCTTATTCAAGGACCAAGCATCGATAGGGCAAACGGTAAAAGAATTACATCTTGGCTTTCAAGAGTGTTTGGTATTTTATGCATCTAAATGGCCTTAATGAGGATCATACTGCTTAGCTGCATACAATGTAGTAAAGCACGTGCTTTTGTCATGTGTGAATAAGATTGAAGTTAAAAGGGAAAGCAGGTTGTTCTTTCCATGTCCTTGTTTTTAAGCCCTGCACCACTACTCAGGTGGAACTTGCCTGGTCTGATGATTTTGTAATGACTTTCTATGTTAATATATGCCAATCCATTGACTTTTCTTAAACTTCAAAATTATTGTTCTTGGCTCTTTCCCTTCAAAACCTTGCCGCTCGACACCGACTTATAGTTAAAATTTTCCTGAATTTCCAGAATTTGCATATTTTGTTACTACCATAAGCTCATACTGCTGTCAGCCGATCAACAGAGTGTTCAAATGACCCAAAAGATACAACTAACAAAGCTACTATAAAACTTTCCAAAGGAAAAAAGAAAAAGTTGTCATTAATACTGGTTCAGACACAACAGGGGCCATACCTATTAAGTCCTAAGAAGGCATTTATGATTATATAGAAGGTATTGTTGCAATGAATACAGACACAAAAATGATGAGGTACAGGTTTACATCAATTCCCCATGCAAAGATTTGTTACAAGAAAGGGGAAGGAGATTCACCCAAACCTAAAAGAAGAATTTAAACAACAAATTGGGAGAGAAGCAAAAAGACTATGCAAACTTGTTCTGATAGTTCTTATATTCAAAAGGTTGCAGGACTGTAAAATGTCCTCATGGCATATGAAAACCCTTGCCTAATAAAAAAGTTTCCTGAATTAGATGGAAGGTTCTACTTGGTGGTGCTCGAGGTTTCTAAGTACAATTCTTGCAAAGATTTTAGCCTCAATAGGGGCAGTTGCTGCTGCGGCTGCAGCACGAAGAACCCTTGCTGCTCCAGCACCTTGCATAAGGCTAGCATGGTGCACAGCATGTCGGCCGCCAGGAATGGTGAACTGCAGTTGAATAAAATAACAAAGTAACGTGTAAAAATCCCTTGGTGTATGTTTAGCAGTACACATTATGCTTCATAAAGAAGAGTTCTGCAAACAGGATCTTCATAATTACTGGAGGCAAGAGGGAATCCATATGCATAAATTACCTGGAGTAGAGCAAATGCAGCACATGCCTTGAGTATTGAAGAAGCATTTCGAAGCATGGAGACAAATCTTCCAATTTCAGCCCCACTAAGGAATAGAAAAGTCACGTTAATTTAGAGAGATTAAGTCACACCCCCCCCCCCCCCCAACACACATGCACATGCAGGTATGGCGAAAGAGAGCTAGCATCAAAAGATGACACTGATACTTTACATGATTAATGAATTCCAACCAGTGCAAAGTAGCTGGAACAGAATTTTTAATGAAGAAAATTTTCAAAACTCATCAAATGGAACATTTTAACAACAGCAGTAGAGGGGGAGACAGATACCATACTGGAGGTCATCTTTCACAAGCTTTATTAAAAGCATATTGCATTCCTTCCATAAATTTACAAAAGTGTTTCTTCATTGACATCTATAGTGGGCATTTTCTTCTTTAAAAGCATGCCAAATTTTTTTCTGCAACTTCATGTTATGAAATGGAGATTGGCAAACATAACCATCTTACAGCACAAATGCAGGGGGAGAAGGATGAGGGAAGGAAACCTGCATCTCAGATGCCCTGCTTCTTGAATACGAGCTCTTTCAGTTACTTGTGCCAATGCTGCTGGAGCTGACGAAGCAGCAGCTGCTGCAAATGCTTGAGGATCGGAGAATGTAAGAATAAAAGCTTCAATATGCTTCAAAGCCATTCTTCTGGCCCCATCCAAGCTCACACTCTTAGAAGTGATTTCGGATGATGTGCCCATTGGAGCAAACTCATCAATTCTGCTAAAAATATCATACAAAGCAAATCATCACCAAGATGGTTCTGGCAATTTTTCTCACAGGACACATACAAGACATTAGGTGCCTTTGACATTGCATCTTACGCATGTATAATGAACTACTAATTGCTTGGTAATCTCAACCTTATCTCTCAGACTATTCACCCACTCCAACCCTTCTTTTTTTTCCTTCTAGCAGATAGTGACTCGTACAATTTAATTTTCTTAAAAAGCATTGTTGAATACCCCCCCGCAGGACCTATTTGATATATTGGAACTTATTTGAAAGATTTCAGAACAGAAAAATAGATGATGAATTTTATCTATACATAACTTCACCAATTTACTCTATTTATAAGATGCTTTGACAAAGATAAGTTATGTTAAAAGTCTATGCAATTAATACTAGAACCAATTACCTCCCATCAAACATGTATGCCAGTGCCAATGCAGCCATGAAGCGTGCCATCTTTGATACCGATGAAGAACAAAGATGAACAAGTGCAGGAACCCCACCTTCTTCCACTATCCGAAGAGCGTTACTATGGTTAAAAGCAAGGTTCCAAAGAGCCCCTGCAGCAGTTTCATGAACATCCTGAAAGCAAAAGCATAAGTTAAGATCAACTCAAATGCCACTTAAAACAAAAATAGATTATACACTAGCAGAAAGGGCTGGCTTATGAAATGCTTACTTCAGCATCAGAGCGTGCAAGTGCAATCAGGGGTGCAACACCTCCTTCTCGTCCAATAGCGATGCTAACAAAGACCAAACGTAAATAGCATCAATGTTCTGACTATTAGTGCTCCACAGTGATAAAATGAGAATATCTGCCTGGAATAATGTATGAATAAGAAGAAAAATGCAGTTGCACCATTAACAGTAAGAAAGAAGTTATTTGATTCTGTTCTGCCTATCATCCAGTAACAAACTTCCATCTCTCATCCTGAAGCTGTGGTAGTGGTAATCATGATGACAAGAAGCACAGAGTTATAGACTCATGCTGCTCAGCTCAAACATGCAAGCTGAAGACTTCAGAACAGCAATATACAAATCGCTAAAGGTTTAGGGCCATATCTACTAGCACCACCCTCTTTGGTGAGGCCAAATAATGGATGATAGCTGATGATTATGACAACTGCATAGTTTGGAAAAGAAGAAAGAAGACGGAAGGCATCATAAATAACAGGGTTTCTGCCGCTGTACAGTTAGGCCTTGTATTCCAAAAACATTAAAAACTCCATGAGGGCCAAAGTTGAAAATTTTTCTCACTTAATGCATTCAGACTTCAGGAGTTCTATTACTAGCTCTTGCATGGATTGCATATCCATGTACAAAAGAAAAAAGAAATGCATTACCTGTTGGCTTCCGAGACTGACAATCCCCACAGAGCACCTGCTGCCCTCTCCTGAAGACCTGGCGAAGCATTTGAACAGGATTGGGCAAGAGTAACCTACATAAAAACATAAAACCAATACCTTTAAGATGTAGTGAACTCTTGACTAAATGAAACACATATTACAACAAAAATTTTATTCACATCAGCTCTACCAAAGAATTATCAGAAAGCCAAGAGCACAATTCAACTAATCTTTAACATTACTCAATTTCTGTAGCACTTCATTATAGTGTCTAATAATTCAGGATTTAGACTTTTGCATGCCACTAACACAACAAGGGTAAAGGACCACAATAAAACACGGAAGATGTATGTTGAAATTCATAACAAGCATATAAGAGAAAGCCTCAGATGACCAAGACACATCCTTTCTGCATCTATACATATTAAGGTAGATTTACACATTTAATGCAGAGAACATGTTAAACAATTTAAAAGTACAGAGAAAAATTGTCCAAGCAAAATGATGTGGACCTAAAAATGACTAGATATTTGGGAGGGTTTTAGTAGACCTCAAACAATTATCCTATGCTGCACATAATGGTTACAAAGGCTACCCCTGCTCAGATGGGGGGAGCAATTAGAGGCTAGAAAAGGTAAATATCATACCAATGCCTCAACACCACCAGCTGCTGCAATTGCTTCTCGATTTCTGTCATCAAATGACAAATTCCACAATGCACCAGCAGCTTCTTGCCTGTTTCAATTAGCCGATATCATCATACACACTAGAACAAACCTATTACAGAAACTACATAATTTTTGTGCATGGAAAAAAGTGTTAAGGTCTATGAGCTATAGACTAGATTAATTATTGTGGGATCAACAGAAAAATGAAACAAGCCGATTCAAATATTGTGGGATTAGCAAGAGGAATATTGAACTGAATTTACAGGCAAAAGCATCTAATAGAGGTACAAAAAATAGAACGATGGTGTTCAACAATCAGAAACTTGGAATAAGAATCCAGTGGAACTAGAGGCAAAAATGTATGGAAAACTAGGACATAATGCCTCAAGCACCAGCCAAAATCAATTCTAAATCTTCAATTCCATGCTGCCAACACAGCAAAAATAATAATGAGAAATGCATTCACAATAACATGCGCAAATGAATGCATTTAAGATATTCAAGAGCCATCGGAAATATGTGATTATAAATTACCTGACACCTTCATGAGGAGAACGTGTAAGTTGAACTAGGGCTTCAAGAGCACCTGCCTCTTGGCCTACAGCAGCATTGTTACTGTTGCTATCACCATGTGCAGCCAAATTTGCTAAGGCACGAGCAGCCTAGCATATTTGGACATGAAATTAATCAACTCACACCAAACATGTAGTATATGGTATCGCAAATAATCCTTAAATGCTTTAAAACAAGGCTAGATTCCAACAGAAATGAAAAGAAAAGCAAGTTGAAAATTAAAGCCATGATTTGGAATTTGGAATTTACTGGCTTTCTTAATTTGTGTGTAACTGTTTTAATTAAGCATTTGCACACGAAAGCATGTTTAGCATTGAAAGAAGTACGCTATAGTTTCAACGAGGGTACTTAGAAAAATTCAACAATCTAGAACAATGTGACAAAATATTCTAGAGCATTGCTGTATTACTTCGCTATGTTATTGTGACTGTGGGTGTATAACACACAGCAAAGATCAAATAATTTGAAAAGCCATTCTAATCATTTCAAATCAAAACCCTTCAGTGGAACTGTAGTGATTATGTCATGCACAGTCCAAAGTTTCCTCTTAATTGTGACAGTAATGGCACCTGTTCTTGCACTCCTTCAAACTTGCCGTTACGTGCAAGCATCACCAACGCATGCACACCACCTGCAATGGCAACTTCCATACTACATTTATCATCAGCTGCCAAATTTGCCAAGGCGCCAGCTGCACGTTCCTGAAAACACACAGAAAATTATGATCCAACCAACAAACTATAGCCTAACAACAACTCCAACCATGCGCATGTAAAATGCTATTGATATTTAAACATAGTACAAAAGCAAAATAAGAGAAACATACAAGAACTCCATCACCACCAGAGGACCATTTGAATATGAGGTCGACCAAAGCCTTCACTCCACCAGCCTCAGCAATTGCAGCCTATTTTTTTTTTAAAAAAAAAAAACATGGTTAGAACTAGACATTGAAAGCTTATGTTCCCATTTCTCATGTATGAGAAAAAGCACTGAATATACAACCTTGTGCTCTTCCCCAACAGAAAGATTCCATAGCCCTCCAGCTGCCTCCTCAGCAACCAGCCTGTTCATGGACCTCGCCAACCCAGCAAGGATATTAATTCCTCCTTCTTCAGCTACAGCTTTTGCAACATTCGCATTGACAGACAAGTTTGCTATAGCCTATGCCATCAAAAATTCCAAATCAACTCAAATTTCAAATAATAAACTAGCAACCTCAGTATTTAATAAAATAAATGGAAAACGATAATGCACACAGAAGTATTGTGAATGACATATTTTATAGAAAACTTAAGTATCAAGCCATCCTATGATCACTAGAATAAACAAAACCGGTTAAAAAAAATGAACATCATGATAGTTGAACTGTGATGATAAAACTATATTTTCTCCAAAATAGGAATAAAAGTAAGTAACCTTTGCTGCCTCCGACTGAAGCCCTTCTCGCCAAGATTTTGCTAGGTTCAGAAGAAGTCGGATCCCACCATCTCGCATAACTGCTTCGGCCCTTTCACAATCTATGCTAGCATTTTCATCATCAATAACAACAAAAGTCGCAAGTCCAGTGGCTGCCCTTTCTTGAACATCCTCTTGTGAGCTCTGCATTAAGCTAAGCAACAGAGCTGCCCCTTGCTTAAGCCAGAAATTATCAAGACCTTGTGGATTGCTCTCAGCTGTACGCAAAAGTGTGTGAGATAAGATCCATTCAAGCCAAGTCATGATCTCATTCAAGTTTTTATCATTGTTCTTTGAGCACCTCCAATCCAAAAATACATTCCTCCCTTTCTTTGTAGTTTCGGCAAATAAAGAAGATAGTCCTCTAAAAATATCTGTAAAAAGAGCAAGTAACAATTTGCCTTTGGTTTTAACGGTGCTAATGCTAGTGTCCTCTTCAAGAACTGCACAATTCAAAGCACACAAAACCTTCAAGCTCTGGGATGCGGATAACAATCTATAAACAGCAGTTGGACCAATATCAGTTCTTGAAACATCCAACCCAATCAATTTAGGCAGCTTGTGCCAGAGAAGTGAAACGACACCCCATTTCATATTTGATGTCCCTGCAACAGAGAGGAACTGAACAGATACAATATTTCCCAATGCTGCCTCATCAACATTTAGACAATCAAGGAACCCAACATCGACCAGATTTAGACAGTGCTTAGCCAAAGCATTGATTGCATCAGCATGAACATCCCTTATTCCAGACAACCGAAGTTTCTTCAATTTTGGACAGCATATAGCTATTGCTTTTATAGCATCACCCGTGATCCTCTCACAGAAGTCTGGCCCGAGCTGAAGACTTTCCAGAGCCTCGTGTCGAGCAACAATCACAGATAGAGTAGCATCGGTTATTTTCCTGCAGTAATCACCGCTTATTTCACGCAAGTCCTTAGCTTGAAGATGAATTATTGCATCAGCAGACTCTGCCCCACGAAACCTAAGCTTTTGAAGATTCACACACCTAGAAGCAAGTGAAGTAGCCATTCCAGTATCAAATTTATGAGCACGAAGATCCAATGAACTCCATAAACACTGAGAACCACCCAAACCCCTCCACGTCCTACATGTTGATGACAAGCTCTCCCTATCACGATAATTCAAACATGAAAACAACTGAATCACTGTATCATCAGGCAAGCTTGTCCAATCCACAGACTCATTTCTCTCAGGACGTAAATCCTCGTCTTCCAATTCATGGTAACTTAGTGAAACAACGTTATCCTTTCCTTTCTTAGCCACCTTGCGCCGCACCCTACGACTCATATCTTTGATCAGTCTGAAAAGGACTCCAGATACCAAAATCCTCGGAACCTCAAAGCAACTAAACCCTATAACCAGTAAGCTCACACACGACGAACTAAATGCATATACCCTTCAAACTCAAATACCCAATTCATAAAACCACTTAACAGGCATAGAGAGACCAAAAAAGCAATAGTGTTTGGCCTCAAAAACCCTAACCCTCAAACCAGTAATGGAATTGTATGTATGTCACAACCAACATATCTTAAATTTGATAATTTACAGTAATCAAATTGTCCGATATCAATAACCCAATAAAATCTATAATCATAAATGCATTGCAAGGAAGAAAATTGAATGCTCTTCTCAAACCTGAGAGTTCAGGCTTTCTGGGCATCCGGGTAAACCCTTAAATCTCGTAGCTTTCAGATTAAATCACTAACCCTTTTTATTATGTGATTGCATTGAAGAAGCTTCAATGGAAAAAGGAGAGAAAGAGAAAAGAGAAAGAAAAGGAAAGAGAGTTGAAGAAGCGTCGGAGAGAATTCAGGCGAGCATGTGAGAAAAAGCAAAGAAATAAACCAAACCCTCAAGGCATGCGTCCCAAAACTCTCTTGGGCTAATTCTCATTTTTGTTTTTCACCCAAGGAAATAGAGCGAGAGGGAGAGAGAGACAAAGGTTTGGAGGGATAATGGGAAAATTGTAGTAAGAATTTTACAGCATTAAGATGTATGAAATCATGGCAGAAAAAGAGTAATATTTCTTCTTCTATTTTTTTTTTTTTTTTCTTGAGAGGAAGAGTAAACCCTTTTTTTATCAATGGAGAGTACATATAATCAGTACTCCATGGGAGAAATATTTCCTCGTCACAATAGTTTCGTTACATTCAACACTAAATATGATTTTCTTCGTATACTTAATTGAGGTTTTTTATAGCATGTTACAATTTCATGAATAAAAGCTTTTTTTCTTTTTTTTAAATTATTTGATATTTTTACGTTAAGATAAGATGTGAGTTATATTTAAAAATTATTTGTTTTAAATTAATAAATTATCATAATTGATAGATCATATGTGTTGAAGTAAATAAATAAACAATCTTGATAGTGGATATCTGTTCAAATTTAAACTTAAGTACAAAAATAAACCTCGGAGAGATTTTTTATTTATTCTCATTAATTCTTGATTAATAGAGAAAAGTAATCGAAGAAAATAAATAAATAATCTTGATCATCGATATCTTTTCAAATTTGGACTTAAGTTGAAAAAGGGCATTGAGATTTTCTATCATTCTCTTTAATTTTCAACCAAAACAAAGAGAACAAGAAGAGAGGGAATTATGAGAAAAGTGATGGAGCTTAATATTAATGGTTAATTAATTATTATTAATTAAAATATTATTAATTATTTTACATCCATTTAATATTGACGTAATGTTAATGTGAATAATAAAAAATAACACATAGATATATTATTATGTAATATTAGTATATCATGTTATTATCAATCATAACGTGTTAACTTATCATATTAACGTCATGTAGTATAAAATAATAAATGACATTTTAACTAAATTAATCATTAATTATAAGAATTTATTTAATTAAAAATAAAAATATAAAAACTTAATTGAATGTAATAAAAGTATAAAATTTATTTAAATTATTTAAATTTTTTTTAAAAATATTACATCAAAAAATAAAGATACTTTATTGAAAATATATCTTACATTTAATCACGCATTCCAACAATCTTTACATCAACAATGATAATGTAAGTCTAAAATTACTTTTTATCAAACTGAGTAATTTGCGAATTGTGATCTTTTTTGTAAATATTGGAACTCGATAGCATGATAAATAATAATTAAAATAAGATAAAACTAACAAGGTCTTAAAATCATTATATTCCAAAATTATTAGCTTTGCTTAAGTTTATACATGTATTTTCATTTTTTAAAAATAGGTAAACCTATATTTGGTTATGTAAATTAATTAAAATAAAATTGTTTGAATTATGAAACAATATTAGTGTTGTTTTTAATTTATTTTAATTATAAGACTATATATAATAACACATAATTAATAAATATGAATCAAAAACTCACATTCAAATTTTATTTTTTGAGTCAAGATATTCTAGTTAAAAGAGAGCTAACATATTTAATATATGTTGTTGTATGCAGTTAAGGTATATATACATAGTACCTTCCAATTTGGCCAAAATTTTGTTTATTTTAGATAAAAAATTTCTATTTTTTTAAGTTAATTAAGCTCCGTTTGATTCATATTTTGCCTTTTGTTACTCCTTTTGTCCTTTTTTTTTTTGTTCATATTTTTTGGATATTCCAAAATGAAGTTTTTAAAAAAAATTTTAGACACATAATACTCTTACATTTATGTATAATAAATTTATTTTTATATTTTGTTTACTTTATATTATTAAATATTTAAATTTTAATATAAAACATATCAAAGTAATTTTTTTATCTTAATTTTCGTGGAAATAAAAAAAGGCAAACATTTAAAGACAATTTGATTATTTGTTTTATAGTTTTTTATTTTTTATTTTTTACTTTTCAGTCATCATTTTACAAAAGGAAAAATAAAAAAATCAATTAAATAGAATTTAAATTAACAGAAAAATCTTTCTCTAAAACTAATTAATAAAAAATAAATTTTCTCAGCAATCAAAGCTAAACCAGTCCACGTAGTTCTCACGTGCTTTAGTATTCACACGTGTTGACCCAATATTCGGAGTATCCATTCAAAAATTAAAATTCTCGCGCATATTTAAACCCACGCCGTCGTCCACGTCGTCCCCACATTCACAAGCATTTTCTTCCCAATTTTCTCTCCAAATTTTTTTTTTCCCATCATCCAAACAATAAAATGGAAGCGCGTCAGCGGAAACCAACCATGTTGTTCCACTTGAGTAACAACCTGCTCGGAATCATCGACTTGCTAACATTCTTGTTCTCAATCCCGATCTTGGGAGCGGGGATCTCGCTGAGGAAGGGCGGCATGACGGAATGCGTTATAACAGACGACACGACGCTGTGCAACATCGGAGGTTTTAATCACGGATCATCTCTCTGGCGGGCTTCATCGGCTCGTGCTGTGGGGTGGCGCCTCTGCTCCGGGTCTACCTCACCTTTATCCTTGTAACAATCCTACTCGCTTGTGTTTCACCGTTTTCACATCCTCCCTGAGCAGTAAAGGTTCCGGCGAGGCACTTCCGGGAAAAGCGTACAAAGAGTACAAGCTCGGACATTATTCCAACTGGATTCAGAAGGAAGTCAACGAAACCCAGAACTGGAATAAGATCAAGAACTGCATTGTTGACACTAAGCTTATCTCAACGATACCGTCTAAAAGTTCCATAAGGAGCGTTTGGTTGCTGTAAACCGTCGGAAGGCAGCGGATTTAAGTATAGGAGTCCGACAAACTGGACGGAGGAGAATGGGGTGTAAGGTAATCCTGATTGCAAACCATGGGAATATGGGATAATGATCATTTTGTGCTTAAACTGCCAATCTTGCAAGGAAGGGGTGGCAGATAATCTAAACCATACCTTGAAAAAGGAGGCCACGGTCAACGCCGTCTCCGTTGTTCTCCTCATCATCGTATACTGTCTGGGTTGCTGTGCTTACATAAACAATTTCAGAGACAATGCTTCTAATAAAGAGTCGAAGTCTTCATCAGCTTGTTAAGTTACCGGTTAGTTTTGTTGAGGGTTGGATTTAATTTTGAATTTTTGTAATTAGCATTTAATTAGGGTCGTTTAATTTTTGCTTAATTAACTTTTGTTAATTAACCTATTTGTTCGGGTTTCATTGGATTTCTGTTTGATGCAGTGTTTATGTAATAAAAGAGCCTTCTTTATATGATACTACACTATCATTATTATTCTAGCATGTATCTTTTGACAACTATGTAGATTTGGACACATATATTACTACGACAAGAGATTACGGAATTAAATAAATTTAAGTTTAAAATTATAGCATGAAATTTGAAATTAATTTAAATTATGTAATTAATCGTGTTATCGCGTCAATTAATTTAATATAATATTTTTAACATATTTATAATATTTATATCAATAGGTTAATAGTTTCAATTGTGTTTAAAAGAGTTTATGGTGTTAAAATCTAATCTTGTTATGTCGTGTAATAAGTTGTATTTAAAATCTTAATCTATTCAATTAATTGTGTAATATTATTATTTATTTATATAATTATTAATATTTTATCTAAATACAATACGATTACGACACTTTACAGATGATGTTCACTGGTCTTTGTATGAGACCACCAATAAAGATAGTATTTTGACTTTGAAAAACCTTAAATTGTGAAGTTGACATGAAATTGAACAAGGAGACAATTAATTAATGAATATTTAAAGTTTGCAACGGTCTTACCAAAATAGTACTAATTAACATTCCCAATTTTCATTAATCTCCATGAAAATCTCATGGCAAATAAAAGATAAAATATATATAATTTTTATTTTTTATTTTCTTAAAACTTAAATAACATGAACATAAAATATACACATACTTACATATATATCTACATACAAACAAAAAGAAATTTTTTTTTAATCTCAATCGTTTTCAAACGTTAATTTGATACAAGTGAAGAAAATATATTGTATTTCCATTGCCATGCTCGAATGATTGTTAAACCACCATTAATGATTAATTTTCCAACTCTTAATTTTTTGAACAAGGTAGGAAGCTAAAGGTGGAGACAGTAATGAATAATAAATATCGCAGCAGAATGTTGCCAAAAAGGTGCTTTATACATTTATTTTTGAACAGCTTCACAAATTATAATGATTAGTTACGTTAATTTTTATAATAATTATTATTATCATGATAGCCTACCAAGAAAGAAAAAGAAAATTCTATACTACTAATACAAAGGCTAAAAATGAAAATTTTAATCACTTTATTTGATTGCCATTAATATTTAGAATAAACTCTACTTGAATCTTTTGTGATTTTCCCTTTTTTTTTCTCTTAAATTAATATATTGTGCATAAAGATTAGATTTTATCTAATAAAATTATTAGAATACCCTCAATTCAAAATTAACTTATTTTTAACAGATTTAAAAGATACACTAAAACTTTTATAAATTAATACTCGATAAACTAATAATCTCGATTAAATTGTATTTTTAATCAATCATTACTTTAAATCAATGTGGTAAATTAATAATTCGTTAAATTTATAAAATAATACATTTAAAAAAAACATATAAGTTTCACTTGATATATAAATTAATAATCTTCTTATACATCAAAATTGTACGCACACATATACGCATGACTCAATTAAGAAACCTTTATAAATTATGAATTCAATGTTACTTGAAATTAATCTCCTTGGACCTGATCATCTCTAAATTTTCTTGGTGCATTAAGAAGTTATGGTATAGTATTATCGTATTATAAGAAAAAATTATATAATATGATTATTGTTTTGAGTGTATCTCTTTGCGTGACAGATTCAATATTAAAGTTGATGTCAAATGACTACTTTATACATCAATTAAGCATTAAAAAAGCTTAATTAATGTATAAGCTAATAAATTATTAATTAAATATTATTTTAAATAGTATAAGAGTTATGGGTCCATATTTTTTAAGTTTTAATCCAAAAAATATTAAGACATGCCTATATAATGGAAGAAGGCTTTTAATTATAAATTATAAATTTATTTTATTTTTTATTGATACAAGATTAGTGATATGGATGAGATTTATTTTAATTTTTATTATTTTATATTTTTTAAAATTAAAGATTTTAAATTAGACTTCTCTAAATTGGCATGGGTTAATTGGCCTAACAAAATAGAAGGGAAGGCATGCATGAATCTAAACAAGAAAACAGCCAAATACAGAAAAGTAATTAATGAGTAAAGGACAAAAACAGAAAGAAAAGTTTAATAATGAAAAAACAATATGAGCAGATTTAAAATGCCTAAGGGCAGGCCTCGAGATCCGGACCTAACCCCAACAAATCCCGACAATATAAATAAGATCAAATACCATCATGACACGAAAATATTCACTGCAGCAACAAGTCTTCGGTTCCCGTACACATGGGGAGCCAACAGAAAGATGCCACCTCCTCTTCTTCTTGCTTCTCTCATTTCTGCTCCTCCGCACTTAGAGCCAAAACTCTAAACCCCTCCTTCGGCCGTGCTACCTCTGGGGGCGATGGCCTCATCCGCCGCCTCGGCATCCTCGATCTTCTTCTCCTTGGCGTCGGTGCATCTATCGGTGCTGGCATCTTCGTTGTCACCGGTACCGTGGCTCGCGATGCTGGCCCCGGTCCGTGTCAATTCACTCTCTTCCTCTTTTTCTTTTTCTCTCTTGAGTTCCCGGATTTCATTTGAATTGAATTTTTGGGTGATTTCGTTTCTGTTATAGGAGTGACGATAAGTTTCATACTCGCGGGAGCTTCGTGTGTGTTGAACGCGCTGTGTTACGCGGAGCTAGCGTCGCGGTTTCCGGCCGTAGTCGGAGGCGCTTATTTGTATGCGTATACGGCGTTCAATGAAATCACAGCGTTTCTTGTGTTCATGCAGTTGATGTTGGATTATCATATCGGGGCAGCTAGTATTGCGCGTAGCTTGGCAAGCTACGTGGCTACGTTTTTCGAGCTCATTCCTGCTTTGAAAGGAAATATACCGGCCTGGATTGGTCACGGTGGCGAAGAATTCTTTGGAGGAACTCTGTCTATTAATATTTTGGCTCCGATTCTTCTTGCCCTTTTGACTATTGTTCTCTGTAGGGGTGTTGGAGAATCTTCTGCTGTTAATTCTTTCATGACTGCAACCAAGGTACTCTCTTTTTGAAGGGTTCGTTTGGTTTTTCCTTTCTGGAAGTAACAAAGATCATATTCGGAAACAAAAATGCAAATAAGATCCGTGAATAATTAAAAGTTAACAGTTTGACGTTTGTGAGTAACAACATAAATACCAACTTTTGAGAAAGTAAGTATAGTGAAAGCAACAACTAGAGAAGGTCTTACTTAAAAGAAGGAAAAAGGTGAATTGTGGTTAACTTTTTTTTGTTTTTCCATATAAACTGTGTTGCAGATTGTCATTGTTATTTTTGTCATCATTGCTGGTGCTTTCGAGGTTGATGTAGATAATTGGTCTCCTTTTGCTCCCAATGGTTTTAAAGAGATATTAACGGGAGCAACTGTAGTGTTCTTTGCATATGTTGGATTTGATGCGGTTGCTAATTCTGCTGAAGAATCAAAGAGGCCTCAGGTATTCTTATTTTGAGATCGACTCAATACCTCATGCTGCAAAGTGTGTAATTTATAGTACAAACATTTATTTTGTATTCTAATTCTATATAGTGTCTGCTTGTTGTCTTATAGTTTCATTCTTTTATATTTCCCCTGTTTAAATTACGATATTTCAGAGGGATTTGCCAATAGGAATCTTGGGAAGTCTGCTTATATGTGTTGCATTATATATTGGTGTTTGCTTGGTGATCACTGGGATGGTACCTTACAATCTCCTGGGAGAAGATGCTCCTTTGGCTGAAGCTTTTACATCCAAGGGTTTGAAATATGTTTCCATTTTAATCAGCATTGCAGCTGTTGCTGGGCTTACAACAACCCTTCTAGTTGGTCTTTATGTCCAGGTTAACTAACTTAGAATTTCTAGTTTTTGTTATGCCCTTATTGAGTAACATGTTCCCAGTGTACATGATGGAATGTTTCTCTGAGCAGTCTCGTTTATATCTTGGGCTTGGAAGGGATGGCTTGCTGCCTTCATTATTTGCTAAAGTGCACCCAAAACGTCACACACCTATTCATTCTCAAATCTGGGTCGGTATCATTGCTGCTGTTTTGGGAGGACTGTTTAACGTGCACATCCTATCACACATTCTTTCAGTGGGTTCACTGGTATGTTGTTACCTTTTTTTTTCTTGAGAAGGTTATTGCCCAATATTTGTTTTCATCATATATATGGTTATTAAATTCTCCCAAACTATAATGCCATTTACTTTGAAGTAAGTGGACACCAAATGTGCGTGACTCACAAATTTGGAAGATGTACTGTGCTTCAGCATATGGTATATTTCCTTCTGTCATGTTTAGGTTATCAAAATAGTCTATTTTCAGCTCTGGATAGAAGCAGATATGTATCTTCAGAACTTATTACTTACTAATAACCTATCATATTATGTGCCTACCTTGGTTTCTATCACAACATGCAGTAACTTATAGAAAAGCCTGTATTGGGTGCTATGTTGGATGGTTGTGAGGTCAGAGGAAATTACTCTGCATATAATAAGTTGATGTTTTGGAAAGACAGATTGGTTTAACATGTGCATGATTGCGAAGGACATGCACCTCATATTATACTTTGGTTTGTTTCAGACAGGCTATTCGGTTGTTGCAGCATGCGTTGTAACTCTTCGCTGGAAAAATAAGACAGGAAATCAAGCTTCTTCAAAATGTATGTCAACCTGGTGTGAAGGTGTCATATGCATCGTCACAGTGGCATGCTGTGGTTTTGCTACTGGAGTTCTTTACCGTTATGGTGCTTCATTTATTTTTATGATTGTTGCGGTGGTGATAGCCATACTTGCTTGTGCTGCTCTTTGCTACCGTCAGGTGATTGAATTTGTCAATATATAATTTTGTTTTTTCTACCATTCCTTTTTAATGGCAGGAAAGGAGGGTCTTTTAGGTATTATTCATCTACATGTGTCTTAATGGTGTTAGTGGAATGGTTTTTTGAATTAGGCTTTAAACAACCTTCTGAATATGGAAAACAAGTCCTTTTGCAACTGCTTTAGATTGATGCAGTTTTGGCTATTTACAGTGCAGACTTTCACTTTCTGATTGATGTAACATGGCAACTGTATCTGTAAACACCTCTTAAATAAGATTTATTGAACTCCTTAATGTCCTTTTCTCAGGCTTATTCAGATCCTCCGGGGTTCTCTTGTCCTGTGGTTCCCATTGTGCCATCTGTTTGCATTTTTTTCAACATCTTCCTGTTTGCTCAGGTATGCTTGCGAAAAGCCCTTATTACTCTCCTTTGGAATTACTGCATTAATTCTGTGAAATCAATTGACAAAGGAAATAGGACTTGACAAATTTATAGACCAATGCTGCACAGTGTTAATTAACTATTTTTTCGTTTGTTCTTTTGCACAGTTGCACTATGAAGCATGGATCAGATTTGTCATCCTCAGCGTAATATCTGTTGGTATTTATGCATTTTATGGACAGTATCATGCTAATCCAAGTTCAGATGAGACAATTATTTATCATATGGCACCCGAAGAAGATGCACACTAATTACATGTTTAGACTACGTATGCTTCTCAGTATGGCTTGCAGTTTTTCATTGTATTATTGCATTGATCTTGCAATAAGAGTATTTGTGATCATATGAATCATAAGACGCTTAATGGTTGAAATACTCTGGATCAAGCCATTTGGTTAGAGAAGTTGAATAATAGGTTTGTAGATATTGAATTCTCTTCAACAATTCTAGGCTTCAAGCTGCAGTCCAATGAATAGAGAATGTTGTCTCAGTGGTGTTCTCTGCAGTGTAGTCTTAATTTCTTATCAAGTAGGTAGGTTCTCCATAAGCTGCCGTTTTCACAGCAGCACAGGTTCCTCATAGGTTTAAGTAAAGTGTACTATATGGATCGTTGACATTTTGTAGTGTTTGCACCGAAAATTATTTCTATATTTATTTTATGTTGGCCGTGAAGAACTCAATTTTCTTCTTAGAAATGGTGTCCTATGCTAATGCAAACTGATTGCCCAATGTAAATACAAAAATACACAGGTGACAAGCATTACTCTGATAGCATCAAGAAAGTAGACATCCATCCCTACCAATGTTCAAGCGTCACTGATAAACCACAGGTGGACTCTCTCTCTTATTTGCCAAAGGGCTACATTTGCAGCTCCTGTTCTCCGATAACAGTCAGTCCCGCTGTCGGGGCAGATACTGGCCTGATCTTAGTGCAGACAGACACCCGTCCCTACTAATTTTCAAGCATCACTGATAAACCATGGTTGAACTCTCTCTCCCCCACTCTACTTTGCCAGAGGACTATAGTCGCAGCTCCTGTTCCCTGATAACTGTCAGTCCCATCGTGGGGACATCTACCGGCCCGATCGTAATCCAGACAATTAAATTAGTTCCAAATGTGTCCTTTTAGTTCATCTTCTCAAGTGACATTTGAACACAAGCATGGCAACTAGTTCTTGAAAAAGAATCAGATATATTACATAATCAACTTTTCAAGTGAGGCCCGTTTCAAGGACAAGGAACAGAGACTGATTTTCCAAAATTTTCCCATCACTCAATTGCATACAAAATCAGAATAAAAAGCTATGGTTCTCCTTTGACAGTTCTGAATGCTGAGTAATTCAATGTCAAAAACTTCGAACTGTTTTGAGCTGAAAAATGTCGAAGGCCCTACCTGAAGAGGAAAACATAATTTCCACTGAATCAAGTTAATCCAAGTCGATTAATCAGAAAAAATGAAAGAAGAAAAAAAGGGCGAACCCAAGTCCATTGCAGTGTGACAGAAAAGGGAAAATGACATGGGAAATAAGCAGTATAGAATGAATGATAATAGTTTTCACAACAGAAAATATTGTGACTCTAACATGATCAATTGCTGGTTAAGGTGCAGTTAATCAATTGCAAGAAGCATCATATTGGATCTTAATCAAAGTTAAATTAAGAGTTGAGTAAATCGTTCTCCTTTTCTTTTCCATATCTAGACAAGTGATTGCTTGAAATTTCTATTAGTCAACCAACAAATTTACTTCCATCTCTGTCCTGAACCAAGTGCAGAAGGATGTTGAATGAATAATTTTGCTACTGGTCTGAAGTTATAGTAACATTACAAACACGAATAAAACCTGAAAAACAAAAAAAAAAATAAATGATGCTAAAATAAACAGAAACAAGCTATAGGAATCACTAACCGGTGGTCCAAGTTCTGGAGGAATGATTATCCTTCTCTTCCCCCCTGGCCTCATGTCCCTAATTCCTTCCTCAAATCCTGCATATATGATCTAGTTCAGTCATTTCTTCACTTAGTTCATTGTACAGTTTATTGTTTATGTTTTGCAGGGGGCAGAAAACAGAAGGGAAGATGGGAGAACTTCCAATATCAGATAGTCATAAAGCAATGAATGCCTGACTTATAATCTATTCACCTGGAACCACTGCATTAGTTCCCATGCGGATTCTGGCAGGAGCACCCTGTATATAGGTGCTATCAATGCGCCGGCCTGACTCATTATAACCAATATAGTGAAAAGTGACCTGAAATTTTTTTCTAGTTAGGAGGAGGCATAAATGGATATAGCAGTAATATCTCTATTTCTCATTTTCCTTAGCTGTAGTGGTTAGCAAAACAAACTTTCAGAGTAAGACTATCATATAATATCTCAATTTCATAACTTTTATGCTCTATGATTTGGAGGTAAATTGTCTGATTGCAATTTAATCAATTTAAGCTCAGTAAATCCTATATTAGGGCCAGATTTTTATGCCTCTAGCTAGGTTTATTATTGTCTTTGAATTCTGAGCAATAAGATGTGCTGGATTAAGTTATCCTAATGATACAGCCAGAAAAGATTCTCTGATCAGCAAAATGAAGCCACTGGACTTTATCATGTTTTTGGACAGAAGAATGCTGAGACAAGAACCTTTCTCTTAATGACACAAGATTACCACAAATGCAGCCAAGATAAATCATGTTGAGGTTGATACCAATTCCATCAAATGGTAAAAACTAAATGTAATACCCTACGACAAATAATTTCCTTTCTGTATTTTGAAAAAATGTCAAACATGTTACACAAATTGCACTCATTTTCCCAAAATAACTTATGTATTGCTTTTTTTTCTTAACACTAGAAAGAACCCAGAGCAAAAGGTAATGAACAGATGGTTCAAAGACAATGAAAGAAAAAACCTGTTGACCAGCCTTTGGGCAATCACCTTTACCAACTTCATAATCCCGGTATACAAGCCCTGAATCACTCTTTTTATAATCCTCTGAAGCTACAACCTTAACCTCAAAACCTGAATCAAATGTTTAAAATTTAGTGGTGGTTAGAGGAATTTATAGATGGTTTACAATGACTAAAAGTCGGAATCCTTCCCTCCTTGGCTTCCTCAGAGAGAAAGAGAGAATGATAGATGAAGAAAAATCACAAATATGTTGATCAGAAAGATTATTTGGGTTCAGAATGGGTATAATACTTGTAGATGAAGTACATTCTGCTAGACATTGCTACACTGTTTGACTTTCTATCATTGCAACACAAACCTTCTCTGATGAAATTTGGAAAGTCATCGGGAGCATTGTTCTCTTTCTGTCTCCTTTTATTCTGTTCTAGCAAGCGTTTTTCATCATAGGGGTTCTTACTCTTGGTCTTTCCAGAGGAAGACAAGGTTGGAGACAGGCCTGATGAGACCAAAAGGAAAAGAAGAAACCTACGACTTGAGTTTCCCTCCTGATGGGATACATATCTGTTCTGCACTCTGGCCGTGAACATGAAGGTAAGGACCTAAGCAACCTTTAAAATACAGGAAACAAGGAGATTGTAACAAAGGCTCACCCGTTATCTTTCAAGCTGTGACTCAAGCAGCAAAATGCATTTTTCTTCTTTTGAGTGGAGAAAATTCCTACCCTGGAATATGCTGAAATGTCGGATGTCAAAAAGTATGAACAAGACATACTAATATTTTAAGAGGTACACATGTAAGTTAATTGTTTGATTGAGAAAAGTAATGCTTGAAAGATAACAACAAGAACCAAGAGTGGTCAAAACCCAATGTAGTTCACAGTTCAAAGATCAAACAGAACATAAGAGGTTCAAATAGGCACCACCAGAAACTAGTAATATACTAAATAAACAAGGATTTCATGTCAATAAACACAGTGATGATGAATTGACCAAATACTTGTGCGTCAGGAAAACATTCTGATTGTCAAAAGGTTAATCAAAGTGCATTGATAGTCTAAGCACTACGGAATAAAGTACAAGAAGTAATGAAAAATCCTGTCGCATCAAACGAGAAAGCCAAAAGCTAACAGTAAATGTCCTTGCTTGCCTCTTCATAATTCTATGGAAGTTACCTAACTGAGTTTCCAGTTAAAAGTTGCTTCCGCAGAGTTGTTTCCAGGTACATTAAGTCGTTAAGTTGTTTCCAGGTACATTAAGTCGTTAAGTTGTTACCAACAGAGACATAGATTTTCTTTCTATAATTCTAGAATCACTTCAGGGGTCAAGTACTTTCCACTTAACTCGCTACCCCAAGTTCTTCTTATCCCATTCAAGGAGAGTAAGAATTGAGAATTAAGGAGAAGAAATTTCAAAGAGCAAATTAGAGACACGCAGAAATGGAAAGCAAAATCTCTGTTCGAAGAACGACAAAGTGTTCAATCCCATGGTTATGGAGATATACAAATGTAAATGTATGACAGAGGAAAAGAGACTTACAGAGAAACGATGGCTTCGACAGAAGAGGACTTGAGAGAATCATGGGCATGGCTTCTTTTCCAGGCTGGAATAGCCGTTTTGCAGTTTGCTCGTATGTTATCCTCAGTTGCGGGTAAATTGTCTAAATATCACAACACCCCCTGCCATTTCTTAATATTTCCCTTACTTCCCCAAAAGGTTTATTACATGTTCAATTTAGTACGTTGCTCTTGTTCTATCCTTTTCCACTGTGAAATATGAATCTTTTTAATAGACATTTTGAGTTTGAATCTCCATGTTTAATCAGTCAACTGAGTTCACCAAATATATTTCGAGCACATTCAAAGTATTGATAACATAAAATTAGTCACATGATACCAAGGGAAGTAACTTATTTTTATTATCTTTAACAAAAGGCATATATTACAATTTTCAACTTATAAGTCTAAAATTCATTCCATCTCTTATTAATTGTTCAATTTTTTTTATTACATTAATTTTTTGCTCATAAAAGAGAGAAACCTATTTTAATTTAAACTTACCTTGACCTTAATATCTCTCGTAATAATCCAATATCGGTGAAGATTTGAACAATTTTTTTATATCGTCATGAACCCATATTTTTAAGCCAAAAATTCTGTCTGTTATGTAAAATAAAATTTTTATTTATAAATCTAAAATTCATCTTTATCTCATTCTGAACTGACATTGAAGGAATGCTCCATCATGAATTTTTCAGTAAGCAACCTTTCAAGAAGAAAGAGGTACTGTCATTTTTCCCAGAGACTGGTTTTCAGACCACCTTGTACATCATAGGAAACTGTAAGAAACCTGCAGCTCCTTTCATTTGGAGTAAGGCTGTTTAACTGGATTTGGTGGGGAACATGGCAAATTGGTATTTCCAAGTACACAGGTATGCATATGCTGGGAGATAAGCAGATCGATAAATATGACAACATTTTGCAGAAACATCTCACATTTTGATCCATGTACAAACTTAGGAAGTCTTTCCCCACCTAAACAACTAAAACTTGCAGTACAATTGAAACTTACCACGAAATGCCACGCCTACCAATGTACACATGCTTCCTCAATCTCTATGCTTCTGGAAAGATACGAAAACTAAACTCGCTCTCTATACGTTTCTCTCTCACTTGAGTTAACCAGGAATGAGTATATACTTCATTCTCTGACTGACCCAACCAAAAATGAAATAACACAAAAACACAATGTGCTTTCTGAAAAAAATGGGAAGTTGACAAAAATAAAAAACAAGCTCAAATTAACATCAATGAATCAATAAACCCGGATGTCGATACCAAGACTGCTCAAAGGACCAGGCTTCCTTGATGTCTTCTGATCTGCATAGCAACGAAGCCATAGGCATGAAAGTCTGGCAATAGCCGCCTGACTAGCAAACTGAAACCTGCCAGCCAGGCTTCCCTCTCCCAACATCTCTGTAGCTGACACGCCTGCATCAAAGCTAGCATCATATCCATCAAGGTCTGACTCTGTTATGACAACTACAGAGCCATCATCAAAGGCTGCTGTATCCTGTTTTGCTGGAAGAACTAGGGTTTTCTTCACTATCATGTGCCAAGAGTTTCCAGGAATTCCATTATTTTTAATTTTGAGAAGATAGTAGTCTTGAACAGCCTATATCAACGGATTAAGATGATATGAGACTAAGAAGAACATAACCATTCATATCACAAGAAGTAGTAAAAACTATCTGCCAAATCAATAACAATAAAACAAGAATAGAATAACACCCATTAAGGCATACCTGCCGCTGTGCAGACGCCAGAAGTACCCTAGGTCTGATAGATCTGACATATTCGTAAGCTGCATCAGGTGTCATATGCCTATGTTCCACCTGTTATAATTAAAAAAGGATAAGACTGCTTCCTAGAGTCAGTTGGATACTCAATTAATTTTGATCATTGCATACCAAGTAGCAGAGAACAATAGTTGTGCTGCGCCCTCGACCAGCCTTGCAGTGAACATATGTGGTCTTTCCAAGAGATGCATTATCTTCATAAAGCACCAAAAAGGAAACCAAATAAGTAAATGTGAAGCCAAAAAATTTATATACTTGACTAACAATAAAGACAAACCCCAGAAGATACATACTATGAATGAAGTCTACAGCTTGGCATATGTCAGCAAATGAAGGAGCAAAAAGATAGTCCCTTGTAGGTATCACCAGATGATCAATGTTGTGAGCCTAACAATGCATAAGAACAAAAACCATGAATATTTGAGCTTTGAGGGTTATGTGTGATTGGATAAAAAAAGACTAGTATTATTTTTCTGATAGAAGGTGATATGCAGCATTTCTAATTTTTTTTTTCTCATGAATAAAAACTTGAAGAAAATTTTCCATGCATTCTTTGGTTCATATCATAGCTAAAAAATGCACTGAGTACCTTCAAAGTATAGATGAAAAGGGTCAAGTTTAAAGCACTCTGGTTTCCACATCTAAATTCTTAACTCATTTAAAGATAGCTCAAATTATGTAACTTTTCAAGGCAACTAGGTACATTTTTCATGAAACCACTACTGTCTAAAATTTTCTGATTATTTATTTCAACTTATATTCCATATCTACAGAATTAACATAGACAACATAACATGAAATCTGCAAAGAGTATACTTACATAATATAGTGATGTTGGGACCAAAGTCTCGTATGGTTCATTTAAGGTCACAACTCCAGAGACACCAAGTGCCTTTAAGCGGGGCACATCAGTAGGGAAAGGCACGGCACCTAACAAAATAAACTGAAACCAAGGCAAAGTGAGCTAAAGAAAACAATTTAACAGATAAAGCAATATGAACAACAACATGCATCATCAGCCTGATTAACAATCAAGTGAAATATTGCTCTATCTGTCAGAGCTTGAAAATCAAACTACTAGGCTGACCTCAAAGTTTAGACGGTGAGATTCTAAAGACATGGAAGCATGACTGCTAAATGGTCAATTAAATATCAAGTTAATGATGAGATCTAAATTTGTAAAAGATATCATCAGCAGAATTGCAACAAAAACAGAATATTAAGATCGAAATCCCTCCTCCCCAATCCCCACTCCCTTCCCTTGCCCAATAGCTACATAATATTGCAACAACAAAATCACCTTTACAATTCATAGTTTTAAGGCATAATTCACTATAATAATATGTCATATTCTAACATAAAAGGGAAAAAACATTCCAGCAAAAGATAATTGCATAAAGAAAAGGCAAATGAATTAGTGTTATACCTCATCAACCCTATCCCACCATCTAAACTCAGACTGAATCTTGTTCCTGACAACATTGTAGAACAAAGTTGGATAAAAAAGAGCACGTGATCCTGCTCCTACCAAAACCCTTTTTGCATCCCAAACAACCAGGCTCTCTCCACACAATTTACTCAGATCTTCATCCTGCTGCTCCCCTTCCTTCAATTCCTCAATATACATCGCTTGTCTCTCAATTAATTCCCCAAAACACACAGCAAATAAAAAAAACAAAAATTTCCCTTAAACCCTTAAAATAAACAAAACAAAACTCAAATCAACAGAGGAAAAAAAAGTACCCTTTAATCTTAATTACCCAAAACTGAAGTCCACAACAAGAATAACATGCAAATCAACGAAAAACAAGAATGCCCATCAACTAAAACAGATGAAGACTGAAATCAGACAACGAAAATTGAAACCTTGACAACAAGAATTCTGACTATGAACGGTTGAGAACATGTTTGACCTTGAAACATGCATGATCTGGATCATATTTGAAGATAAAATAACCAAAAAAAAAAAGAAAAAGAAAGAGATAAACTTTTAAGGGGAGGTAAAGAAAAGAAAGGAGAGATTGCGAAGACAACCAAAACCCGAAATGGAAGGATTTAAAAGACAAAGCTTTAATTTTGGCCCTTTCCTTGCAGAGTCAGTTTCTCTGTTTTCTCGCTTTCCCTATCTTCAACAACTTTCTGAGAAAAGGAAATTAAGTAATTTATATTTCTCCAAGGAAATAATTTTCGCCCCTCCCCTATTAAGGAAAACTTACCGGTAATAAAATCTAACGCTTGCGGGGTCGGTTACCAAAACGATGACGTTTTCGATTTTCTTTTTTATTTTTAATAAATTCATTTTATTATATAGTCAAGCTCGTGATGCTAGATTTTTTTGTTTTATTTCGCATTTCATGATAATTATATTGATGACAAAATCAATGATCTCACCAAAATAAAATTGATATGCCATATGACAATTGAACAAATAAATTATGTATATGGATGATCATTAGTCGATTCCAACTCGATAAATTGATCGATATTGATTAAATTTGATTTATTCGATTTTGATTTTATTTACTTTCTTGATTTATAATTGAATGGATTAAAAAATTGATATTTTTTATATATGATATACTTTTCTATGTAAGTCATTGTGTATTTTTAAGTGTATTTTTATTTTTAAATGTTAAATGCATGAAATGAGTGGAAATAAATATCTTATACTTAGTTATTTTTAATTTTTAGTCATGACAAGACAACAATGTATAATGTGAAAACTTTTTTGGGTCAAAGATAATATTATTTTCTATAATATTGTTTCAAACAAATAACATCATGCAATTATCAAAGTAGTGGTTGGTTTGAATTTATGTTTTTATTTATATTTGGTGATAGTTGGTTTGAATTTATAATAATAGATTCCATTATTGGTAAAAAGAATTTTTAATATTTTGTCAGAACCATGAGGCCAAAAAAGATTTGCTCGTGGTTAAAAGATCTTGACAATGGCTGGAGCATTGGAAACCTACAAATCAATGAAAGGTTCTGGTTAGGATCATTGGTGAGTTTCTCAGTTCATCTTCTCCTTCGCTACCATGCAAGCCTTTATCGATGGAGATGCTTGTTACATTGAACTAGTAGGAAGAATCAATTCCTAACTGCCCCAAATTGTTTGAATTCATAGAAAGATTAGGTAAGACATGCAAAATCCCAGATTCATGTGTTTTTGTACAAAAATTGGACTCTGTTGAAAGCTTGACAAGAGAAATCTGAAGGAGATGCGTATCTCAAAGCTATGCAGATATACAATTGTGAACTACAAAGTCATAATTCTCAGGCATCTTGATTGACATATGTTTGTGGTCATCAATCTCATACCAATCCATAAATCAAAAGGAAATATCACAACGCTGATGAAGCAAAAGTCAATGAATTGTGCAGCTTTTGAACTAATAATTCAAAACATGTTGTCACCATTGAATACGGTTCTGCAGAAACTTGATTCTAGTAGTAATAAGTAAAAAAAAAAAAAAATCCTATTTTCAACTGTGTATTGTAAAGTAGGCAAGACAGAATGACAAACAAGAGGAAGGCCACTATGCCAGCACCATAAGGATGAAGAATTCTCAACTTCCAAATAATCATTGTACCCTTATTGTAGAAATTTATAGCTGTACATTGCAGCTATTTTCACCTAAAAATGTTACCAGTGATGTTGAGCCCTCTTGGTGTATCAATTGATGTCGTTCTCTGAAGCCTAATCTGCTCTTTGAACTTTGCTATGAACTCACCAGCCTTCCTGTCAACCTCAGAAGTATCACTTCCTTCTACACAGAAGGTTCCAGACATGGTTTCTTCATCTGAGCTTACTTGAAAATCCTCATTCTCGCTCTCCGAGTCTTCTCCAAACTCTACAGCAGGATGCTCAGAATATTCTTGTTTTTCTTTGTTCTGGTTTTCGAGAGATGTTGGCTTTGGCATATAACAGTCACCTCCAAGATTCTGCCTGTTGAACCCAAGTGAGAGATTATTAAGCCCTTCAATTTTTGGTTCACTTTTGTCCGTATAAGCCTCTTCAACTTCATCAGATGCCACTGCCAACTTTCCCTTTAAATGATTTTCATTCTTCTCTCCAGCCTCTCTTGCCCCTACGGCATTGCCATTAGCTCTAAAAGTCCTAAAAGTCCTAACTGACTTTCCTCTTGAGGAAGCTTTAGAAGGAGCTGCGGGATTTGCCTCAAATTCGAAGGAACCTGAAATCCACTCTTTACTACTTGATGAATCATTTTTTCTGCTGTCACAGAATTCCTTCAACTCATCCTCAAAGCATTTCCTTGCATGGATCGCCAACAAGGAACCATCACTATACTGCCGAGAATGTGATGCAGTCACTGAAGCTTTGCTACTCATGGGTTTTGGTATTGATGATGAAGTAGGAGGAAAAGACCGGCGAGGACTCCTTTCCTTCACCAATTCACTCATATTGGACTTTGGTGATTCTGAAGAATTGGAGTGTGAGGGTGACAGGTTACTCGGTGAATGTGACTGTGAACCAACTTGTGAAGAGAATGAGACTGTGGATCGTAAAGATCGTGATTTGAGTGAGTCAAATTGAGTTTCATCAACTGAGAGAGGCCTAAAATGAGAAGGACGAGTGGCACCGCCGCGAACTCTCTCTTTCGTCCTTCCAGATCTCGCACGCCAAGGAATGGGGGAACCTAAAACATGACTCTCACTAAACTTCCCCTCCAAATTTTCAGAACCTAAATCATCAAACCTCTCACTTCTCCACTTATCAGAACTATCCGACAAATCCTTCACACTTGAACCAGAAGACTCGCTTGATCCATTCCCAAATTCAGGACTACCCCGACTTCCAACTCTGGATTTTAAACTCCTAACAGGCAACCCCAAAGGTTTATAGTCAATATTGGAACCTGATTCACCATACTTTTCAATACCACAATTTGGTTGAGCCAACACAACAATGGGTTCCCCTTGAATATACTTAGAACTCCAAGCTTGAACAACATTTTCCTCATAAGGATTTTCAAAGCTATCATTTTTAGCATTAAAAAATCCAGCTTTACCCTGCCCACTATAGTACATCGAGTGATCAAAACCATCTTCAAAAATAGGTGAAAGATGGAACATTCCAGAAACATTAGACTGAGAATCATCAAGATTACCATTATCAACATTTCTACGACCAAACAAACCATACGAAACAGCTATGCCGATGAACATAAGATGGAGTAGTTCCCAAAACTTGTTGAGTATCGTTCGGTTGACGAAATCTGGAGCTTGGGAAGGGAACAATGGGATTGCAATGAGAAAGAAAGTAAAAAACAACAACTTACCAGCAAAGCGCGTGTAGGTATTAGTATTGTTTCTGCATCTGCTGTTGTCTCTTGTGACGGGTCTGGTTGTAAAGGGAGGGTATGAATTTGCCATTGATGAAGGGAATGCTTATGAGCTTCCCTGCTTCTGCTGCTAAGCTTGCTTTGTTAGGTTTTTTTCCTTTCCGGTGACTGAGAAAATGGGGGAAAAACGAGGAGATAAAATGATAATGATTGATTGAAGAAAGGAAGACTTTGAAACCAAGGAAAATAGTTTGGTTACGAAGAGAGTAAAGTTGGAAAGAGAGGGAGCAGAATTCAAAAGTATGATTATTATAATAATTGTCACGACCGTTGAATTAAATGACCGAATTGACCTTCCACAGGCGTCACTCTGTCGCTCCGCGTTTGGTGGGAAAAACCAAAAAACGGTTTGCCCTTCTGGGTCAAAGTCCTGGAACGACACCGTTGGGAGGGAAAAAAATTTTTTCCAGGAAAATTTTTAGCTTGGCAGAGGTCTTGGATCAGAGAAAGTGAGGGAAGTAGCGATGGCAGGAGTAGAGAAATTTGTGGAAGCTGATAATGCAGAGGCTATAATAACAAGAATCGAGCACAAATCTAGGAAGATCGAGAGCTTACTTAAACAGTAAGAATTTCTAACCGGATCAAATCCCTCTTTCTTTTTTTAAAGAAGAAACCCTAATTGAGCAAGGATTGATTTGTTCTTACCTCAGGAATAAACCCGTTGAAGCTCTTAAAACAGCGCTGGAGGGCTCTCCTCCTATGACTCGAGACGAGCGATGCAAGGTCTCGAACCCAAAAAAAAAAAAATTTGTTCAATTTCTTTTTATTTAATTATAAAAAAGAATTAAACTTTTCTTATTTTGGATTCTGGGTATTGCAGTCGGCGAATTGGATAGTGGTGCATAGAGCTCTAATGGCTATAAAAGATGTCGACGGAATGTTCTCTTCTTTGGATCCTGAGTACTATGATATTCTTATGAAGTAAGTCTTTCTTTTCATTTATTTTGTTTGTATTGTATCTCTAAATTAGGAACTGGAAGCTATGGCATGTTAATGTTATTACCAATTGTGTATGATTTTGCTGATCTCTACCCAAATGATTACTACTATTTTCTATTTCCTCTTTGCAACTTTACGTTATTGGCATTCTTATTGCTGATGATATGAGTCCAATTTCCTACGCTTAAGCTTTTTCGATATACTAGCTGAATTTTGAGAATTTCCATGGTCGGCATTGGAGTTATGGTTTTACACTCTTACTAATTGTACTGATAACAAGTTTGATAGTAAACCCTGTTACTTGGTTCGTAAAGGATTTTGCAAATGACAGAATTGCTTTCTGACCAGTTCAAAGGATATCAGGTTTTAAGCATTTCGTTCTGTTGGAATTCGGTCCTTGTAGCGAACTCGGAGTATTGGTAACAGGATATCTGAATTTGGCTGGAATGTTAGGAACTCTGGAGGTTGAGTGACATTCTGAGTTGGTTTATGCAGGATTTTGTGTGATGACTTCTTGAGCTTCTGGCCCAATGGTTACCCTTTAATTGGAGGTCTCTTTATGCTTTGTTAGAGAAGCATTGGAGGTAGCTGATCTGCTAAATATTTGATTATTGAAAAGTAATGCATAGTCCCTATTGATTAATGGCAAAGGAATGTCTACTAGTACCTGCTGCTGATGAGTTTACATTTTGTAACCAACTGTACCTGATATTTTTTATAGACTGACCAATTAGAATGCAATTAGAATGTGAATCCTTCACAGGGTTGTAAAGTCCCACTGCTGAAAATGGCCTAATGAAATGTTATTGTTCTGGGGAAACAATTGCTTTCATTTTGGGTGCATGCTTTGTAGTTCTATATTTGATATTGCTAAGAAATAACAAGTGATGATTGTTATATTCTTTCCAGGTACTTGTATAGAGGATTGTCAACTGGAGATCGCCCCACGTGTGATCAGTGTCTTAGGATTCACGAGAAGCTTACAGAGAGAGCTGGTTTGGGATGCATACTTCGTTCACTTGCTGACACTGTTAATACAGTTTGACTCTACATCAGTCCTTGCCTTTTAAAAATATTGTATTCTAGAAATATTTGTCATTTTCCCCTAATTCTTGCACATATATGTCAAATACAGATTTTTTCTTTCAGGGCTGCAATTATAAATTTTTGTTGAACAGAAATGTGCTAAAAGTTTTTTAAGTTATCAAAACTGTTGATGGCTTCAGAAGTTTTTGTGATAGCTTTTCCCCTTGCTTCATATTTCCTGAACAAATTGAAGAATGGTTAGAGATTGTGAGCAATAGTTTACAATAACACATACATCTGGCTTTTCTACTTGGCAAGTTAGGTAATTGAAGGGATATTGATTGCTAGGAAATTGTAAGAAAAAAGAGTTTGAGACTCGAACAAACTAAAATCCTCCACTGACTCAAAACTTTTAGATGTCTATTACTGATACCGTCTCAGGCATGAGTATGTTCTCTGTTTTTATCTTAATGTCCTGTTTCTTATCTGGTTTTTTCCCTTGGTAAGTCTTTGTTTGGTTCTTGCTTGTTCTTGTTCCCTATGGATATTTTTTTAGGCATGCTAGAATGTGCTAAACAAGCTGACAAATCAACCAAAAATGCATGTATAGAACTAGGAAGGTTTAGCTTAGCTGAAGTAGAGAAAGTAGAGTGGGAAGTCTTATCTACAACTTAATTATTGTTTGTAGGACTTAATTATGAGAAAAGTAGTTGCTCAATGTTGAAACTGAGTGTACCATTGATGACTTTCATCCCTGATGCAGTTATTATTGTATTGAATGCTTCTGATGACCGATTATCATGTGTCTACAAACACTTGTTAAAATTTAATAGTATGTTTAATTCGCGAAATAAAATAATTATTATGTGAAAATAAAATGAGGTAAGAATAGAATAAGAATGTTATTATATAGTTTGGTTGACGGAATAAAATAAGGTAAGAATTGTTATGATTTGTTGTAATGTATAGATGGTAAAAATAATTTTTAAATTTAAAATATTAATTTTTTACAATATATAATTAAAAATTTAATCAATTTTTTTCATTTTCACTTATAAGGGGTATTTTTGTCTAATTAATTTAATTTTTTTTTTAGAATGAAGACTATTATTTATTAGCTTGATAAGTTGAGTTTAGCTACATGGTGTAATAGAAAAGAATTAATCTCTGAAGCAGGAACATCAAATAACATAAAATTATCCTCTTGTGTTATCCCCATGTTCGTCTACGGTCTGCAACTATGTTTCCTTCAAAAAATATGTGTTTAATTTCTACGATTCACTGTTTCAGAAGCAATCTCTTAATCATCTGAATTAGATTATAATTATGACTTACGACTATTGATGCTGGATTTATATCTTTCACGATTGTGCTAATCTCGATTTGCAAGTCAATACTTCTATGCCCCGACTCCGAAGCCATTGTTAGACCCTTTAAAACGCTCCATAGCTTATTCCCCCCTCATGGAATAGCAAATATCATGGAAGGGTTGGGATTAATTAATTTGGAGAACAGAGATTGCATTGAGTCATTTGATAACCAAACGAGGAACCAAACATGCTATTAAGTAATGAAATTAGTTGTGGGAAGCTTCTGCTGCCAAACTTTCTGTTACTCTGTTTTAGTCTTTGGGCTTAAAGCAGGAGTACCCTTTGAGATGATAATTTGTGGCTAAGAGAACTCTTTAGCTAGGCTGAGCATCCGTACCCCTTTGCTTCGTAAAGAACTAGGTTCCGTCCCTAGCGTCCTCACTTCCTTTATGAATCATTTAAAACATGGGCAATATTCTCCCAGATTTATCTCTTTTGATTGGACAGATTTGTTCAGGTATAAGAGGAAAGGAACTAGAAAGAGTAAAACCAACTGCCCATTTTGGTTTGTATTTGCGGACATGCACCGTTGGAGGTGTTGAATGACATGATTAAGATCATTAAAGAAATTAGTTGTTAGATTTGCTGTGCGGTCCTTTTAGGTTTAAGTAGCCATAACCATTAACCTGCAGTCATTGTTGCAAAGAGTTTGACAGTATCCTGGAATCTGATCAAAGTTAAATTGGACAAAACCATTCACATGGAAAAAGCTACTGATAAGTAAAAAGTGGTGAACAAAGCTAGAATCTGTAGATGTTGTCCCCCTTTCATTTCATTTCTATGTTTTTTCTCACTTTGCCAGCAACAGATCACAATAATATAACCGAAAGGGATTCAGATTCTTTCTGTTATATTTCCTTATCTCCCTGCTTTCTATTTATAAACAGAAATTTCTGTCACCAGTCCAACCCTTTACATCCTCTTTTCTTATTCTTTTTTCCTCTCTTTAGTCCAAAAGGAAAGCAGGATTTGAAGGAAAAAAAAAATGGTATCCTAACCAGTAACCACCATCATTGATTATGTATCCTTCCCAAATGAGAAAACATGGTTTATCCTACTTATGATCTAGATGCAGGGGCATGGAAGGGTCGATGACCAATTGGCATTGCTGCCCAAGGGCTAACGGAACTCGTCCGGTGGTGACGGTTTGGGACCGTCGAAGTTGGGGTGGAGGAAGCAGTAGCTGCTGCGGAGGAGGAGGAGGAAGAAACCGCCACACGTTCACAAGAAGGGCACATAGTGAGGGTTGTGGGAGGGTTCATGTGCATGTAGAGCTGTGGAGAGAGTTTCAAAGCTCTAAGCTCTTGCACTTCCTTCTGCAGCCGCCTATTCTCCTCGGTCAGATTCTCGCAACATCTCTTTAGATACTCACAGTCAACTTCCGTCTGCTTCAACTTTGTCCTGCACCAATTCAATTCCATGCATTGAGATATGATTCGGATTTTATGGTCCAAGCTGCCTTAGACAGCTACTAAACAAACCAGAAAAAAAAAAAAGCAAAGCTAGACAATTACAATATACGCAAGCAAATCTTTCTGACACTTTCTAGCATTAGAGTAACTTTTCTTCTTCTTCTTCTTTTTTATCATTTAATGAGAAGCCCACTTGCAGGAACAAATCTGCAGCTCTGGAAACCGCTTTATACCTGAACACCTAGTGACCCTAAAGATTTGACATCAGGTTTAATAGACTGACACTTTTTACTCCACAGGAGATGCACCCCTTAGAGGAAGTCAAAAAAAAAAAAAGCCCAGAAACTCTTTAATAAAAGAAACTCATTAATCACTTTGCCTGAAAATCCAAGAGAAGAGTTAAGCGTTGAAATTGTGAAAGCAACCCCAGAATCCCTTCAAATCTTCTTTAGCCGAAAGGGACAACTCTATTCTTATCCAGACATTGCCAAGGGCTTAATTGCCCTTATATCAAGACCCTAAAATACCCTTAACAAACATCAAAAATATCTCACCTGGCCCTTCTGTTCTGGAACCAGACCTCCACTTGCCTAGGCCTCAGATTCAATTGCTTTGCCAGTGCCAACTTTTGCTTCTGTAGATAGAAACACAAGACCCACATTTGACATCAATACCACATTGGAAAACTGTCCTTACAAAAGCCAAAACAAATAACGGAAAAATGCCACTAACCGGATTAAGAGTGCTATGCTCCTTGAAGGTTTCTTCAAGCAGCAAGGACTGTTCCTTTGAGAGCCTAAGCTTTTTCCTCGAGGCATCGCCACCAGCACCGCCGTCTTCATCATCACTGGCACGAGAGCAAGAAGCTCTCTCGGCCTCAGTTTCATCACCCACAGGGTCTCTCTCGTTTCTCTTCCCACTTATGCTAGAAATGGTGCTGTTGGGAGACGAGACCCCACCTTCCTCCTCGCAATCAACCGTTGCTGGTGCCCGGTTCACATCAATCCCTCGAAGAAATGATCTCGTATCCAGGTTTCGATCTGCATGTTTAAATTGTGGAACAACACTCATTTCATCAACCTGATCAAGTTTAACTGTAAATGACAGCTTTTTAATTACAAGAAAACCGACGCGTATGGAGATTGTGTTGATAAAGAAACAAGTTACTAGCAAAATAAAAGTAGGGGTTACCCCACTTAGCCTTATCGGCTAACAACTGTGATACGACAAACACAACAGGCAATGTAACAAAATTGTTCAAGTTTCAAGTTTGCTGGCCAAGTACTGAAGTTTTAAGATTATTTTAACTCGCAAAAGAAGGAAAGAAATCAACCACGGTAAATGTAAGGGATGCGCAACCCAAAGATAGAGATGATGGAAACATCAGATCTGAATGTAAAATAGCAGTACTGATTTTCCCTCAGAATTCAAGACTTCATGTTTACTAAAAGATAGGAAAGAATAAACAGTTGGGGTATAGTCATGAAAACAGAAGTGAAACATGACAAACCCCGTCTGCTGGTGCAGGAAAAGAAAACTATACAGATTTGGCAATTCAACGAAATCAACCGAGAAGAGAACACATGGTGTTCTTCAAAATTTAACCGTTTCTCATTCTCAAAACTCAAAAAGGGGTAAAGCGACGAGAAACATACCAGAAGATTGAAACAGCTCATTCCAAGTGTTCTTCTGCTGAAGATTTTGCCTGTGGGGTGACGCTAAAGGCATGAGATTTAACTTCAAAGAAGGGTGATTTTGAGCACATCCCAAGCTCAAGCTCAACCCCAAACTATCATCTTTTTCACCACCCATCGTCTTTTGTTTTCCAAACCAACCAAAGTTCTCAACTTTCCCACCTCCTTTCTGGGTTTTTCTTCCCTTGTGTGTTTGGATTCTGAGAAAACCAAAAAGGCAAAACGGAAGGAAAAGAGGAGTAGAAAATGGCTTGAGCTTTAGCAGCCAGAGGCGTGTAAACAGCCTTTTGCTTTTGATGCAGTAGAGCAGTGAAAGGATGGGACTATATATAGAGATATAACAGAGCCAGAGAAAGAGACAGATGGGTATAGATTCAATCATGACTTATGACAGTAACCCTATTGGCTCAATCATGGTTATATGGCTTTTTCTTTGGCTTAGCTTGCATGACTTAACTCAACCCTAGTTCATTTCACTTTTAACCATGGTTCTGTTCTAACCCTGGTTTAAACAGTATGATGTTGTAACTGAGATCTTTTTATTAAATGTTAAAGTCTTTTTAACCGCGGTTAGGTCTTGTCCGAAGGGGGAAGAGAGGTTTTTTATTTTTCATTTTTAACTTCGCTTAAAAAGCGGCTTTCTCGTTCGTTGACCGTTGACTCCAGGGACAAAAAACCAAAAGCTGCTGCAACCCCCACACGCTGGAGCCACGCGCTTCAAAAAATCATCAGATTATGATGGTGATCATGTGCATTACGAAACCCAGCTTACCCCATGTGGGGCCCGAAAGCTGTCCATTCTTGGGACCCACGGCGTGGCTTTTTGCCAGCATGCCAACATCAAATCACGAGGCCAATGAATGCGAGGTGGGGAGAGTGGGGCCCCACAGGTTACCTTAAAGGCGAGTGTAGGCGCGTGTGATGGTTTGGCACTGGGCTCGATGGGAAGGGAAGGAGGGGTTCGGTTCGGTTTGTGTTGAAGGGATAGGTTACAGGTTCTTTTGGGGAAACTGCATGGGGTGTGGGGGTGGGGGTGGGGGTGGGTTTTGGGGAGTTACCTACAAAAAGGAGCCATGCAGTTATGCCGAAAAATGGAAGTGCCATTCACAGTTCAACTCAAGAATTAATTAATTTCTCCATTAATGCACTTAAATTTTTTGCTTTGTTTCTTGGTCTAGTAAGTTTGAATGAGTTAATTATGAGTCCTAAACTCATAACTCAAACGCTCAAATTATGTTAATTACCGACAATAAATATTGAACATTAGCTTTTATCTTCATTAATACAAACTTGATTTCTTGTTGGACTATTATTTATTACGAAAAATTTGACTTCAAATGTCACATTTTTAAAATGTATTATTAAAAATATATTTTTTATATTAATTAAGATTTCATATATATTACTTAAAAAAATGTAATAAAGTCAAAATTTATTATAGTGATTATCTTTCCTCAAAATATTTCATTAGGTTAAATTTCCAAGTTACCCTAATTGACCAATTCTCCCAAATTGTCAAAATTGATCAGCTCAAAATTGTAATCTTGAGTAATTCTAACCCCACAACTAGCATGATTGTTAAGCCAAATGTATGGCCACAACGGGCACTAACTTGGAAACCTGGTCTTATAAACACCTTTCTCGAGTGGAAATAGTTTTTATAGATAGAATTTATTAGAAATAGTATATTATTATCAATATCTTTTTGGAGTGGAAATAGTTTTTTTTTTATTAGAGAAGAGAGATTCAAACTTTGATTTTTAAGAAAAAAAATTATGCATCAATTAATGAATTAAATATTTAAGTGCATAAAAATAATTTTTTTATGCAATTGATAAAAAAATAGTATATTATTATTGACAGATTTCTGATCAAATTCATTTTTTTTAGACAAATTAGTGACGAATTTTTGGATGAATCCACCAATAAAAGTTGTGACCAAAAGTATTAATTATATATCGGTTATCTGCTTGCAGTTAGTGATAACAAAACACATACCACTTTGAGTGTTAAATATTGGGGCAACAGTTAGTATAACATTTGGCATGATAATTACTAACATGTACAGAGAGGAAAAAGAATTATATCATTACTATGAAAAGTTTCTCAAGTTATGAGATAATTCCTTCTATTTTCATGTATTCTCTTACAATAATTAATGGAGTGTGGCAACCCTAAGGCAACTCTCCGGTAAATTAAGGCCATAGGGGTGCCACTATCATATTTATATTCATATGTGCGAATACTTTTTCGTTTGGTGGGGACTGAGGGACCAAACTGACCTAATGAGAGTTGAGTGGTACTTTCACCGCGAAATGATGCTTTCCTTTGCACTTTTGCATCACAACTATCTCAGCAAATGCCCACTTATCACCAAACAAATGAAAGGCAAGTACACTATACCGAATAAACAGATAATACAAGTCAGGTTACAGAAAAGAGAAATATCCTTCTCCAAACATTATAATATATATATATATATATATACGATAATACGAATTATTGAGTGTAATTAATACTAATGACCAATGAAATATTACAATATTTAAAAAAAAATACTAATGAAATACACATATGGAAGCTGAAAAGCTTCATGATTTGCTCCCATAGAGGATCTCAAACTTAATTATCATGTGAGATACTACTTTTTCAGTGGATATATTTATACGATTTGAACTCAGCGTCTATACCAAGTCCCTACCTACCAAATCTTGCATAAATCTGCCAAGTTTGATAAGTCATCACATGCATGGTTTCCTTTTGGAATCCCATCCCCTGGATTCTTATCAACAAGAGGATCCCACCAACTAATCATTCAAATCACAAACAATTGAGGATATGTTTCTGATATCAGTAGCAACTTCCATCATGCTTGCTTCTGCTTGAATCAAATCTTTGTCCAAAAGGAAGACCATGGTTTAATACTACCACTTGATAGTATATATTTACTTAATCATACAGTTGGTGATATCATCATAATGATACTTTGATGTATATTCATAGGTATTGGATTCATATTCCTGTGCCTAGTTTTCATAAAAATTAAAGAAGAATAAATATCGAAAGATCGAAAATATTTCATAAATTGATGAATATTGATTATTAAAGGAAAACCCTAAATCATTGAGCAAGAGGGTCACTTGGGACACAAATGGGATTGGTTGGCGGTGTGTTGAACTTCGGCTTGGCTTTGAGGCTAGAGAGTAAGCTTTTCGAGTGAGTCTGTGAGAAAAAAACGAGTGGGAAAAAATGGGGAAAGAGAAAAATAGATGGGGCTGAAAGGAAAGAGTGGATGTCACGTGGGGGAGGTGCATGAGTTCACGTGCAGCGTCATGTGGGTACTCGTCCACGTGTCAACACATGGTCCCATGATTGCACTCGTGCGCGTCACTTTGGCTCTCCACAACCAGACACCCACTTGTCTACAATCATTGGATACTCTCTCTCCTTTTCCGCGATTTCATGCTTTTTCAAGTCAGCTTCCAACCTTCAAACGCGCTTCCCCAATCGATACTCTTTTCCACGCGCCGATTCCCCGCCTGCAGCCTGACATTCGCCGCCATGGCCAACGGCTGCAGCCGATTATAACATTCTATTGGTAAGAAACTAAGACAAGTTAGAGATAGTGTCGCATGTGCCTTTAAATAATGAAAAAAATCTCCTAAAGCCTATGGCAAATAACATGATTGAAGTAGGGTTTGGAACTTGGCATAATGATTTGAGAATAAAGGAGATGGTCGGTTTTATGATTAAGTTTTAGCCTCACGTGTGCTTAGGAATGAGGCTAGCTGTCCCACGTGTTCTTCCTCCCAACTGTGGATTCCACCAGCAGCCGACAGTTCCCCACCGTGCACCGCTTCTGGCCCGTACGAGGGGGGCTCTCACACGTGATTTGGTCCAAAACCCAAACTCCCATTTTTCTTTCCTTATCCACGCAAACCAGTCAAGCGAACCCCTTTCATCCTGGATTCACGATCAAAAGGAAAATCATCCACACTCATATCATTAGAATAAAGCAAGTTGTTCAAAGCATCTTTCCTTCGTTTCTTTTTCTGGTAAAAGCTTTAAATCTTTTCTTGCAGGCTCCATATTTATCCTTGTTGTCTGTGTTGCTGAAACTTTCTTGGCGGCTGGCCCTCGTTGGCTGGCTCGTGCTGATTTTCAATAACCCAGGGAGGAAAAAGGGGGGAAAAACTTCGTTGTCAATGATCATTTGTGAGCATCAGAAACTAGAATCGTGTGATACTCAAACTCTGTGTGAGGGGTCATATAGCAATAATGATGTTTCTTAGTAGGAACATAAGCAATGATAACACCATTGATGAAGACCTTAAATTATTTGCTTTGCTCATTATCTTCTTTTCCCTATTTCTGTTATCATTATCATCATCATTGAAATTCTTTCCCTGGGGTACGTAATGCAAGGAAAAAGCTGTAATGTCATATCATGATTTTATTACTTTAACAGGTCGATCCAGTGATGGAATTTTCGTGTGGTGTCGATTGGTATTTGTTTAAGTGGCTTCAAATTAAAGATGTAGTTATCAAATATATAGCAGACGTGTGCACGAAATCATTAAATGGAAACGTTCGTGCTTCTTAAGTATATTATATGCTATACTTTAAATTGAAGCCCACAACAGTATGATTACCAAGATTTCATTAACTTATACAATATCATTGTTTATTTCAAAATCTTTATTTATAAATCTTGGGGTGGGTATTAATTAATAGGTTTATTCGATTGAATTGATCTGATTTGTTTGATTTCAATTTTAGTAAGTTATTTAATTTAATTTAATTAATTATTTTAATTATTTTTAATATTCAAAATTTAATATTGAATTTCAAAATTTTAAAATATATCAAGAAATTAAAATGAACATAAATCGATTATTTTGGTTTTTGAATATAATGTAATGAATTCAATTTAATTACTTTTTTATAAAAAATTTAAAACCGATCAAATACTCAATTAATAATTTTTTCCTCAAAAATAATAAAACCATTCCAAAATGCAATGAAGAGAAATAGTAATTAGAGACGTACTAATAGGGAATGAGATGAGCGAGCCAAAGCTAGAGCCGACTGAGGTGCTGGTGAGTAAAGGCAGGGAACGAGCGCGAGTGAACGTCACGTGACGGGGAAGGGGAATAGGGACGAAGAGAGAACAGAGAGAGAGTTCACGTGCAAAAGCATGTGCTGCCTGCCACGTGTGAAGGGTCTATTAGGGTTAGGACACGTGGTCCTACCTTTTGTAACATCGCCCACTGTCATCTTGTTCCACTCCTACGAGACACCTCAATCATTGGATACCGCTCCACCTTAACCTCCCAAATTACCATACAACCCCTACATTCTATACTTAATTTCTATCTACCCGTAACTATATTACAAGAATATCTTAACAACTATGTAAATACATAGTATTAACAAATACATAAATAAGTACGAATATGACATAACATGTTAAGAATTTAAATATATATGCATATTAAACATGTGACATTATACGATATAATACGATTAACATATTTATTAAAAGAGTTAATATATTACACAATAACTTTATTAATCAACATGATTAATATGTTACATATAATAATTTTAAATTTAAATTTACATAATTTTTATATAGTTCTCATGAATCGGGTTTAGAATTAGTGCATCTTATAAATCCCTTCCATAGTTGCCAAATAAAGAAATGGATCCCTCATTCTTTTGTTAATCCGCTCCGACAACCCCACCGTGCAACTATATATTGCTGTCCTCCACGTGGCATATGCGTATATACCTGAATACATTTTTCATTACATATTATTTAATTCCCAACTTTGCTAACAGTTTTGTTTTCTTTTCCTCACAAATACTTTGCAATACCAAATTCAAAACGAAAAAAAGTTTTTTTTTTTTAAATTATACTCCCAAATATTTGAACTTGGAAGCTGAAAATTTAATTGAAAAAAAAGGGGATATTAATGGGAGAAATTTAGGTAGAAAGGGTGAAGGAACGCACACGTGCGACATAGGGGTCAAACGTCGGATCTTGTTCATGGAGGTTAGTCAATCAACATAAGGGTCGCGCTAATCAATCCCTCCCCTCAATATCCGCCGTCGACACGCACGAGCTCCATTTCTTTACAAAATTTTACAAGCGTAGGACGGTGCTGCACGTGCGGGCTTAGTACCTTTCTAAGATTCATTTAATCCTAGTAAATCCTATTTATTATGACCACTTGCGAATTCTATTTGCTCTCCTTATTTTTTGTACAGTAATATAGTCACTATGAAATATTTTTACAAAATATTAAAAATATAAATACATTAATAACTAAAATCCAATATCTACAAAGATCATGATTTATGATTTTAATCTTAGATCGTATCGGTGTACAAAAGAAAAAAGAAATACTAATAAATCTTGGAATTTGGATATGATTCCTCCCTAGTTCATTGCATAATTCTTTTATTATTATTATTTTTAACTAAACATATTTATAAAAATACGAAACAAAGAACCATCTGTCGTGGTCTCCAATCGTTGTTGAGTTTGCGAAGGTGGGCAACAATGGGGATTTTCAGGCTTGTTAGCATCGGGGTTCTTTTGCATTCATGGCCAGTCTTGGGGTTTTGATAGTGGGCTTGAGCAGGATGGATCTTTTATTCTCCTTGGGTGAAACTGGCAACAGATTGTTAATGCTATGGATCTCTTTTCCTGGTGCCAGTGAGCCATCGACGGTTTGTTCTTATCCTCTTCAGTTCATGCCAGAAAAGCCCAACTATCAGGAAAATCCACAGACCATTAGGAGCCTACCGTTAGAAGGAATACAGTGCACACTTGTTTCAATTTCAATTGAGGGGATATAAAAGAAGAAAGTGATGTCAATAATGAATTATGATGTCGATGACAATGACTGGTTCAGGGAGTGGGGCTGCAATAAAGAAAAGGGAACTGACACATGGAGCAAATATAAGAGGTCGTTGGTGATGATGAGCTGAGTGAGTTGCTGAAAATGGAAGAGCATGATAGTTCCCGTCATAATGTGATGCTGATTTTGTGCTTGTCAATTAGTCCAAGCCTGACAGGATTGAAATTCTCCTTGGTCACAACTTGGCAATTGGCATCAACCATGCCTGGCTGATTTCAGGATCTAAGGCTAACATCCATCTAGACTGGGGCATGAAGCGAGAATTTCTTGGGTACAATTGGCTAAATGCAAAGGAAGATTTGGACCTTGCATCTCTAAGTTATGGCCTCAACCATGAGCTTAGGGTGTCATCCCCACCAGGAAAACCCCAAGACACTCTTATACACCAAATCAGTATAGATAAACAATTCAAATTTACAGTTTAATCATGTTTGTCAATTCAGTAGTTTTAATTAATCTTCAACCACCGCTTCTAGCTTCATTCATTAGTAGAATACAAGCCTACTCTATATGTGAAAACAACAAACTACAATCTGGCATATTACTTGTCATTCAAAGGAGAAAAAAGCCACCAAACACAATGACTTGCAATCTTTAGCTACAGCGCTGAAGGTGCAACACTGAGACAACAGTGGCCTTGGAACTGTTAAGGATCAAAAAGATAATTTCCCTGCAGCTTCATCACATCTGCAAACTGAGACAAATTCATCTATGTTAGCTTCGTAAAGAACCAGAAGACTCGAGGATATGAATTTAGACAAGTCAACCAATCTAAAACATTTACACAATAAGGTTCAGTTATAGAGGGGCACTGTAACAAGCAAATTATAGTGATGTATAAGAAATTTTATTAGACAATTAGGTGTTTATTTTGGCCAGAAGGTAAGGGCTAGTGCTGACAGTGGTTATAAGTAGTTGATGGAAAACAACAATGTTGAACAAACATCAGGCCTGTACACAAGCCGAGTTTCAGAAGATTATCATGTCAGAGATCATTTGTTTGTGAAAATAAGTTATAATAACTCTAAATCAACACTTAACATATCTACTTGCAAAAACAGCAATGAGATGTCAAGCAGAAGATCACAAATTATACATTCTAAATAATATACTCTCAAAATATGATTTCGACTAGATGATGAGATGGAAAAGACAAAATTACCCTGGTTGTTGAGTACCAGCTTGTTGTATCATCTGAGAATATATGCATTCGTCAACCCTCTGCTTTGCTAAAGCAACCTAAGAAGCGCCCAAAATTGAAACGTGAGAAAATATAAGAACCTCAACAAGACTATGTATGATAAAGAATTCAGTAGAAGGCAAGCTTTTTCCTGCAAACTTTTTTTAATATGTAATCTTAGTGTATCAACGATCTATCCATGTCATTATCAAACACAGAAAGTTTATCGGAAAGAAATAGATATAATCACTCAAAATAAAACATTTTCCAAATAAATCTACGGAAAAAAAATACTAAATAATTTCCATCCTTTAAACGAAAAAACTTACTTGCTGAGAACTACCGCTGAACTGAATATGCCTCACTTTTTGTTCTCCTTTCCCACCATAAACCTGCAACGGTAAAAATAATATGATTAGAATTCAGAGGTTGAGAAACTCTTAAGTTGTAAAGGTGGATGAATTGACCTAAAAGTTAAATCCAAGAATAGCTAAAGATTGAATCCACAGTATAGGACCCAACAATTTGCCTACCTTTATAGTTGCTCCAGACTCAATTCTGATCCTTGAAATATTGGAGCCACATCTGCCGATCAATCCACCAATAAATGTCTCCGAAACCACCATCTCGAAAGTAACATAATCAGCTGCAAGAGTGGTTGTCCTAAAGATGATGTGGTTATAAGAAAAAATATTAAAACTTGATAGCCACAGAGTGTAGCAGTTGAAAGCTAAAAATAATTTTAATATGAAAAATATTGAATAACCTGAAGTTGGGTCCACATATGGCTGAGGCTGAGGTGGCCGAAGCAAGTTAAAATTATATGCTGGACTAATAGAAATCACTTGCCGTGGTGGGTTTTCCCTAAACACGGAGCCAACATATCACATCTTCAAGTAAGCACGATAAATAGCTCATTGTACTATGAACTAAACTCAAGCAACACTCAACCTATACCTGAGTTGATAACCAATCTCAGCCAGAGCCTTCAATACTGCTGGAACATCACCAGATATCTGTGCTCAACAAGAATTTAATCATCATTCAGATATGGAAAGAAACAAACATTACAAAGACAAGATAAAGCTAAGGTTCAAAAAGTAATAAACAAAATTCCATGAAAAATAAAGGAACACAATCCGCATGTCCAGACATCTTATTGGGCCTTAACCATGTAAAATCTAACCTGAACAACTCGATCAGATTCGTGAGCAGATGCACACAAAGGCAGCTGGTTTGGAGCAAGAATCGTGACTGAGGCTCCTGAGGAACTCCTCAATTTCTCAATGTTTTGACCAGACATCCCAATTAGGCAGCCTGCTTGTGACCCGGCAATCAAAAGCCTTATCGTATTCGCAGCCACATGTCCCGCACTGACAGCTCCTACCTTTGCTGCCTCCGTACCACTATCATCTTCCTGTTAAGAAACACAATACAAACCCATCCACCTTTGCTTATCATGACAGCATTTTGCGTGTTCTTATGTCTTGAAATTCATCACCTTTGCTTATCACGACTGTTAAGCTAGCAATTAAATCGATAAAGAAATGTCCAATTGTGAGATTAATGAGAGAGAAATAAGGGTTACCTTTAGGATTAAGGTAGCTATTTGCTGAAGTGCATTTTCTGCATCTGAAATCATGTCCTCGTTGTCTCTAGAGCTTATGATGATGACACGTTCTTCGTGTCGCTGCAAAACATTAACAATAAATACACAATTAAAATGGAAAAAAGGAAAAAATTCTTTAACAATAAAAGAGACCCCTAATCTCAACTTACGACGATGGCATCGGCAATCTTGATGGTGGCTTTGGTGTCTTCACGAATCTTCTGGATTCTATGGCCTGCTTTGCCGATGACTTTACCGATCTGCCTTGAGGGGACCACGATACGGAAAATGACGTCCTGGGATTTCGCCTGCCGTTTCGAAGCCGATTCTCCGGTATCCCCTGCCTCCGCGGGGTCTTCTTCCTCGCGACGGCGCTTGGCGGTGCGGAAAAGGTCCGTTTGCGGTTGAGGTTGCGGTTGGCCTGGCGGTGGAGGTTGAGATTGGATCGGGGCGGCTGGTGGCATTTGGGGGTTTATGGGAAATTCGCTTGTTTGAACCATCGCTGGTGGTTCGGTAAAACCAGAGAAGGAAATGAAAGAGGAGAGACAGACACGAAACTTGGAAGTCAAGGGATTTTATTGTTTCAAAGTGGGGATTTACTTCTATACCCCTGAAGTAAAAGTGAGAGGAAACCAAAAGGATCGAGAGCCCATATCCTATTTGGGTCAAGTTCGGGCGTCCTCAAAGACAAGACGAAGACGGACGCGGTCGCTGAAGACACTCCACCTGCGATAATGGAAACTCCATAAACCCTAAACCATTTCAGCCGACGATGCACCTTTTCAGCAAATTTCTCTACTCACATCTGTCCCGCCACTTTTCTACACTACCCAAACTCCCTAGCCTTACGAAAATCCCTTCCAAGTATCGACCCCAAGCCATCCAAGACGCGCAACAGGCTCTTACAGATTACCTCCACGGCACCAGATACGTCCCTTTCGTCTACGCCGAACACATTGCTAAAAACTCTCTCTTTTCTCTCTCCGGTCTCATCTCCGACATCGACTTCTCTCCGACGAGTTTCACCAGGAACGTTCTCAAATTCCTCAGGTACCATCCCATCAACGAATTTGAGTTTTTCTTTGAAAGTATAGGCATTGATTATAAGGAAGTCAGTGGCTTTTTACCTGCCAAGAAGTTCTTTTTTTCGGAAGATGAGAGGGTCCTTGATGCAGCTTGTGCGCTTTCCGGATTTGGGTTTCCTTGGAACAAGTTGGGTAAGCTTTATAAAGAGGAAGTTTCGATTTTTAGGATAAGTTCTAGGGAGTTGAAAGCTAATCTTTTTAGGATCAAAGAATGTGGCTTTAGTAATATTTCTGTTATTGGTGTTTGCTTGGCTTTTCCTTATGTGTTGCGTGGGGATGGTGAATTGGATGGGGAAGTTGGTGGTTTATTGGATGATTTGAAAAAGGTTTTTGTAGAATTTGATTTGGGAAGTTGTGTTGAGGCAAATGTAGACGCATGGTATGAGATTTGTAGGAAAATGAGGGTGTTTTATGATCTGGGATTTGAGAAAGGGAAGACAGGGGAACTGATGGGTAGAAGTAAGAATCTTTTTCTTCTGTATCCAGAGCAGGTTATGGTCCAGAAGGTTGAGTATTTTTGTCGATTTTCTGTTAGGAAGGAAGATGTTGGTTTGTTGATTCTTCAAAGGCCGGAGATTTTGGATTTTGATTTGGAAACACCAGTGATTTCAGTAATGGGATTATTGAAACATTTTGGATTGAGTACAGAGGAAAGGAATGCCATTGCTCAAGAGTACCCCTATGTTTTGGGGAGAAATAAAATGGGTAATTTACCTCATATGATGAGAGCATTAAGGCTACATGAGTGGTTCTTTAATAGGATTAGGGATGGAAATCATAAATTGCTTGCTAATTATGCCATTAGTCATCCTGGTGAAGACTTGGATGACGATTTCAGAGATTGTTTGGAGAGGATTCAGTTTTCAAGAACTCCTATCCATACAATGAGTAAGTTGAGTTTTTTGCATGGAATTGGGTTTGGAGAGAATTCTTTGACCGTGAAGGTTTTAGCTCATGTACATGGTACTAGTTGTGAGTTGCAAGAAAGATTTGATTGTCTTCTTGGTACAGGGATTGAATTCTCAAAACTTTGTAAGATGATACAGATGACACCAAAAGTTCTAAACCAGAGCCCAGAAACTCTAGAGCAGAAGGTGAATTTCCTTAGCCATGAAATGGGTGTTTCTTTGGACTACCTTAATATATTCCCAGCCTTTCTGTGTTTTAACTTAGAGTACCGGATTAAGCCCAGGTACAGATTTCACAAGTGGCTTACGGAGAAAGGTTTGTGTACTAAAAACTACTCCATTGCAAGCATGGTTGCAACTAGTGAAAAGAGTTTTGTAGCCCGTCTTTATGGAATTCATCCAGATGCTCCAAAACAATGGTTTGAGAATTTCTCCTGCAGAAAACCCAGTGATAGTAGCTAAGACCATTGTAAATTGTCTAGGTATGGCTTTTGACAAATGATTTTTGGATTGATATCAAATCTCTAAGTGAGATAGATGTCTTTCTTCTCAGTTCATATCTTGCAACGATTAAGATGGTGTATAGATTTACTCATTCGTGATCAACCTTACCTCTGCATATCACACACAATGTATTGATGGAAAGAGTTATGAGGAAACGAGTCAAGGGAAGGGTGTGCTTATTAACCATTTCTAGGCATTTGCCCTTTGTAACATTCATATTTCAACTGCAGGACTTTGTATTTGTGGTTTACCTCTGTTGTGAATTTATATTTATCTTGAAATGGTTGAATTAGTCAATTCATTGGGACGATGTGTAAGAACCTCTATGAGTGTTCATCTTTAAAATCATACCAATTAGGCAATAATCGATTTTCTTGGTTATAGTGCATTTGCCAATTGTGATCAGTCCAATGTAGATTGTAAATGGCTTCCTTTTGACACCAAGGATGCTTGACAAGGTAATCAAACTAAGTGCAAGAGTTGAATCTGTCGTAATGTTCAAAAAGTTCGGATGAATGAAAGGGCATTGCCAGAACTGAAGCAACCAGGCTGTCTGCTGGTTCTGTCCTGTTCTTCAAGTTTATGGATGACCGGCCATTGATTGTGGAGAATACCTACATAACAATTTGTCCTATTTTACATATTATCGGGTTGTTTTTATTCTACTGAAGATTCCAGGTTTATGTGTTCAAAATCACTTGGTCCCCCTGATGGAAATAAGAGATGCATTCAGGATTTTGTTTTTCCTTTTAATGTTCTTGGTGAGGCCGCTATTTTCTAAGGTCCTAAACCAAAATCTAGTGCAAAATATTTGCCCCTATTCATGAACAAGAAAACCTTGTTAACTGTCTATACCCTACTTAGATTGTAAGAGGCCAGCATCATTGCAACAGAGGCTCACGTTCGTGAAGCGGATGGCTTTGTCTGTGTGCAGATGGGTGGTAGCTGCTTCAGTTTTCTCCCAATAATGGGGATAAAATGGCTGTCCCCCCCTCTCCTTGTAAACATTCCTTGTGTCCAATCCTATCATTTTCGTCCTTTTGCCCAAACGAGTGAACGTTTTTAGCTTTGAAGCTTCCGTTCAAGCCCTTGTTCAGACTATGATTACTCATCTCACTTGTGATCGTTAAGCCAATTACTGCTAATAACTTACGTTTAAGTTTTTAAATATTACATTATTTCAGTCTGAAAAGTTTCTGAATTAGTAATAGTTGAATTCGAATTATTATAATTTAATATATTAACATATGTTAACTCGATATAGACTTTTACATTGTGTTAATGATATCTTAATCGCGCGAAAGAAGATATTCTTATGTGAACTTAAAAATGTAATTTGGAGAGCAATTAAGCAGTATTTATTTCACCATTTGAGCTAAAAGCTAGTAATCATTACCTACTACAAAAGAATTAATAAGGAAGACATTAAAAATGGAATATGCAGCATACACCTTACTTTAGATTTGACTAGGAGGATTTTTTCTTTCAAAATTCATAGCATCTCCCATGTCTTTTCTACTTTAGTCAATATTCTTGCTTCCTGGAAGAAGATCAAGGTACATGGTTTTGCCACTGCTGCTTCAATATGAGCTAAGAAAGGCAAGCTGATTCAGCAGACAAGCATAAAGTTGTACAAATCTAATAATAAATCATGCATGCATTGTCATTTAAGGTGATGTGATTCTGATTTTTATTTCTTTTTTCAAGTCTTTTTTTATGAACACAGGTTGTTATCTTATTTCCCTTGCATTCCTTCCCAAGGACAAGACTTTCCCAATTTAATATGCCATGACATGCTTGATTGATTGTACATAACTTTGAATGGGAAAAGCAAATATCTTGCCATAATTTTTCCTGTTGCCTTAATCTTTTAGATTCGTATTGTTATATATATTTTTTCTCGATAAATTTTTTCACATGACATCTTGCAATTTTTGTGCTCGTAAAAAATTAAATTATTAATTTCAATCGACAAAATTATTAGAATATTGAAGTTGATAATGCTAATCTTATATAATTAACTTTAATTTGAAGATTATGAAGATAGGTTAGAGGTTTCAAAGAACTGCAAACAAACAAATGTATTGATTTGCTAAAGCCAAAAAAAAAAAAGAAGAGGGAAATGGGTCATTAAAACACAAGCCACATAAATACCAAGGTGCACCTACTCAACATTTGCATAATGATGTATTGCATGATGCACACGTGTCCACTTTTAAGATCCCTCTTTGATTACATTTAATTCTATCCACAGTTTGGTAAATTTCCCTTTTTTTTATATATGGAGAAAACACAACATTTTCCATTTTTTAGATAAAGCATAATTTAAGTAATTTTAAATTTTCTTTTTCAATTATTCAATCATTTAAATTAAATTACCCTTTTTAGGTTCTAGTAATTAAAAAAAATGGGTCTCTTGAATGCTAATTAGGGTTGGAAAAAGGGTATTTTTCCTAAGGTTGAAAGTCACATGGGGCACACAATTTTTCACAAACAGCCCACAGTCAATAATTACATGGACCTAATGAGGGCTAGATTCTTAATATATGATGACAATAATGGCCATTTATATCAACATGAACTGGATACCAAAAAAAATAAAAAATAAAACATGATGCCAAATTAGAAGTCTAACCATTCATTCTACCATTTTGTCTTTATCCTCTTTTTCTTTTATGTATCAATGCAGCAAGGTACAACTTAACCCCAAATTTCTTTTTTGTTGTTTCTTATTTTCAATCAAATATTTCAATAATTAAAATTTAAAAACTCTGCTTAAATTTTAAGAACGCTTTAACGATCTCGTGTAGGGATAACGAATTTAACCGTCAAGCCGTTGGATAACAAAACCTATAACATTGGAATTAAGACTCGATTAAACGAATCTAAATCATGCATATATTAATGTGTCTTTTGTGATTTAATTTTTTGATCTCGTATTGATCGAGTAATGTTTATTAGATTAAGTTATAAAAAAGTTGAATTTGAATAAACAAGTGATTGTGTCATGAATTCACATTTTTAACTTAAAAATTTAAGGTTAAAATTCATATAATTTTTTATTTATGTGAAATAGGTGAGAGTTGTGAGTAGTTTAGTACCCCTTGAATCCAAACACGTCCTAAAGAAAGTGTGGCAAGCAGTTTAAGCTAGAAGAAAACAGTGAAAAAACAGAACAGCAGCACCCGGGACCGGACCGAGGTTTCAAAAACTGTCATAAAGGAAATAAAACGAAAGAACCAAGGGCAAAACCGTCATGAAAAAAAGAGAAAAGCTTTTGTTTCCTTCCATTCTGAGTTCAAGAGTATCATAACTGCTATTTTTCTTCTCTTCTCTTCATAAGAAACTCAATAGCAAAAACACCCTCACTTTGGTCTTCTTCCAATTCTCTCTCTCTCCCTCTCTCTCTCTGTCATTTGTCTTTGCTCACTCTCATGGGTTTAGATTCCTCTCTATCCCTTAACTAGAGAAGCAAGTACCCAGTTTTTGTTTGGCTTTGGTTTTTGGTTCCCATTGAAGGAACGGGGAGAACAATTTGTTTTCTCTGTTCTACCGATCAATGGTGTTTCATTCGATCTCAGAAGGAAGAAAGAACTTAAACAAGAGGGAACCCGAAACCGTCATGGCTTCTTCGTCGACCTTGAAATCTCATCCTCTTCATAACTTCCAATTACATGACCTTAAATGGGCCATGAACCACTCCAACAACCACCGCCTTCGCAAACTCTCTGAGTCCTCTCACAAATCTCCTCAACGCGGGGATTCTGATTCTGACTCCGATGACAATCGGAAGGGGAATCCAGTGCGCGAAGCTGCTCCTAAGAACGGAGCTTCTTCCGGTTCTTCTGCTGATCATAGGAGTGAAAAATCGGAGAAGAAAGTTATCAACGGTTCTGACGTTTTGGTTGATAATAACTCCGAGAAGAAAGCTACTCCATCGGACGGTAGATCAAAGATCTATATACGTTTCCGAACGAAGAATCAGAAGCCTGCTGATGAGGTTGCGGATGCAGGAGATCAGAACTTGGATGCTGAATACGTTGAAGAATTGGTTCCCAAGACGTGGAATCTGAGACCGAGGAAGCCGATTACTAAGCCTCGTAATCAGAATGGAGCCGCACCGAGGATCGGAGCTTCGGCGCACGAGAACAAAATTCATAGGCCGGAATCGACCCGGTCAAGGAATGTGACCGAGCCGAAAGCGGCTGAGAAGAAGGAGAAGAAAAAGAAGTTCTCTATTTCGCTTTCTAGAGAAGAAATTGATGATGATATCTTTGCTATGACCGGGTCAAAGCCCTCAAGAAGGCCAAAGAAGCGAGCCAAGAATGTTCAGAAACAACTCGATGTAAGCTTCCAAATTCCTTCATTGTTTATCTTTCGAAATTTGGATTTTCTTTTTCCTAATTCTCTTTAAATCTTTTTACAGTGCGTGTTTCCAGGGTTGTGGTTATCTTCGATAACGCCTGATTGCTACAGGGTCTCGGACGCTCCTGCGAAGGTCTGATGTTTTGGCTATTTCGAAAGTTTGATCTTTTTAATTACATGGCCGAGTGATTTTGAATAAAGGTTTGATTTTGGTGATTGCAGGGTTAGATTGGGGTGCTGCTAAAACTGTGAATTTGGAGGGTGGGGATAAGGATGACTGCTAAACTTTTTTTTGCAGCTGTAGATGACCTTGTAGATGAAAGGGTAACAAATGTATCTTGTTCTTGTGCCTTTTTGTCTAATCCTTGACGAGGTTAAAGGATGGTGGGAGACAGTTATATTATAAATCTCGTTATGAGTAGTCACAGATGTAAATATGACTTATCAGTTTCATAAATAGGGTTTTAACCGTTTCAGTTTATGTAAAAGGAAGTCGTTTTTTCAGGTGATCGTTTGGATCCTTAGGTTATCAGTACTTGTTAGTTGTTCATGGAACTGGTTTAAAATTTTAGAGCATAATAACAGTTTGTTGATCCAAAAAGTTTGGGATACATACTTGTGTTTGATGTGCTTGTGTTTCTGTCTTAAATGATTAGTTTACTGGCTATTGATTGATTTGAGAAACGTGTCAGTAGTTAAAGGATTAAGTAGTTATGAGCATGTGTTAATAATTGACAATTAAGTAGTTATGAGCACGTGTTAGTAATTAACGGATTAAGTAGTACTGAACACGTGAGCATGCTTGAGATACTGTCCATTATCGTAAGAGGTCTGTATTTTAAGTGGCAATGCAAAATGCTGGACAAGAATATAATTTATGGAATCCATATGGTTGGAGCATACTTTTATGATTGATTTGCATCAATGGAATCTCTATGTTCTTTCACACTTCTTCAATTTACACTTGTTCAAGCAAAAGTGGTTAGTTTAGCGACTTCAATTTGTTTAGGAAAGTGTCATTATTTAATGAAGTAAGTAGTTTTGCTCCTTTTTCCTGTTCTATCTCTAGATAGCGTGAGTGACAAACACGTGTCATTGGCCATTTAAGGAAATATTGACGTGTGCCTATGAATAGGCTGAAATGGTTGAGTGATATGTGTCATGGAAGCCATATGGTTTGGAAAACACCCTTATAATTGGCTTGCATAAATTGTATCTTTTCATTTTGATATGCTATTGGAAAGCAAACTAGTGATATAAAAAACAGTTAGTTCGCTGGCCCCTGGTTGGTTTGAGATGAAGCGCAATTGTTAAATGAATCAAAATGTTTTTTCTCGTGTGTCTTTCCTGTTTGAGAGATTGTCGGCTAGATGCGTTACCATTATTTCTATAAGGCACATTTGATTGATCAGCAAGATTTACGTCACAGAAGCTGTGCATTTGTGATTGGGTTACATCTTTTATCAATGAGTTAACTCTTGCTTTGAAAATTGCATTTGACAAAGTAAAAGTGGTTAGTTTATCACTATCAAATAGATTTAAGAATAATGTCAGTCTCTGTTGGATTATTATTTTGCCTGTTTATCTCCCCAACTTGGAAATGTATGAGTGAATGGATGCAGCAGCAACTTTTTATGCAAAGATGTGTGTTTCTGATCATGGCAAATTGGCAGAGCAGATTGCATGTATGGAAGCAATCAAGCCAAATAATCAGGCCCATGGTCTTATGAAATATTGACATTCTTTATTTGACCAAGTAGTTTTCCCAAGTTTGCCTTTACTACTTGAAGTGTACGAGCAATTTGTTTGTGTTATTGTTAATGACAAGATGTGAATGACTGAATAGGCTGGAATTTCATGGAGAATATCAGTGATGGAGCCTAAAGACTGGGTTACACTATTGTGATTGACCTCCATGCTTTATATATGTGTGTGTTTTCCTTCTAAAGAAAAAACTGCTCTGGGTCATCACTCAACAAGCTTTTTATTTTCTCTTCTTTGCTGTTGTGTCTGCATCAATATGTGTAAATACTGGTGAAACTAGAAAAATTAAGTTCTCAGATTAGAGTCTAATCTCTGTCATGTGAATGATATCCATTTCTAGCAATATGATGTGCAACTAATATCACTTAATAGGACTTTAAAATAAAAATGTGTTTACCATGCCAATTACATGATCCAAAGAACTAATTATCTTTATATTTGACATTATTTAGCATTTTTTTGGTTAACCACATTACTTACCTTATGTTCAAATGTTTTTTCTACTTTGGTTAAAATTCTTTTGAGAAGGGTGCAAGAGAATATCAAAGCATATATAGAATATAGAGTGAATGGTGAAAGCGTATATAGCATATACAGTAAATGGTATAAGCATATATAGCAAGCTTTCGCATTCAGGAATGTAGAGTTTGTATATATTTGGTAACTCTATAAATTTCAAATCTTGCAATAACCATATTTTCTGAAGCATAAACCATTTTGATTAGCTCATATTTGAAATGGGATATTATACAATTTTTTTTTTTTGGCTTGAGGAGGTTTTAAATGCATTACTATATTTTTTTAAATTTATCTGATTTGCTATGTTGCAATCTAATTGCCAGCTGTACCAGCTATTGTTTGCCTCTCAGCGCACACGCAAGCACACACACACACACACACATACACATACTATATTGGAGCATGGGCCTTAAATTTGTTAGGATGTACTTTTTCTGGGCTATATGATGATGCCATCTTTATTAGTTGATATTTTTACTTGAAATCTCTGGTAAGCTATGACTGTATGTGGTTCTGATTGGGAACATTAAAACAAAGCTGTTTCAGTTTAGATGCTTAGATCATGTGCTAGGAAGATCATTTGGTACCGTAATATTCATGGTTTTTACTGTGTTTGATTTCTAATTCAGTGTTCTGTAGAAAATGCTGGGTTGTTGTGTTTAAAGCTTCAGCCTAATGGGAAGGCCATATCAAGCACCCCAGGATTGTCACCATCTAGAAAATGTTTCATGAGCACATATTCTTTGAAGACAACATGGCAGTTATAATGTTCAGTTCTTCCTGTTTTTTTCTTTTGGGTACTTATAGATTTTGTGTTTATTGCATTGAACTGTGTGAAAATTTCAGTTCGCAGCAGATCAAGGTTGATTGTAATGTTGTCAGACCAGGGAAGGTTCTGAACTGGATAATTATTGTCACTGAGGGGTGCTGCAAACTCAGAACCGCTCCATATTCCTTGGTGGCCAGCAGGCTGGTTCCTGGAAAAGAACTGACCAAGCAAACCCTGTCCTGGATCTTCTAATGAGCTTGCAGTCTGTAGATCTGATGCTGAACTTGCAGGGGGTATTCTGGTATAGATCGTCTCTATACTGCCCATTACCGAATGGCTGCAGTTAAGAATCAGATGGAAATGGCGCCCAGCACCCTACATTCAGCATCTGCAGAATACAAAGGTAGTTTTCTGCCTGACATGTTATGAAGGGTTTTAACATATTTCATTGTATTTCTGGTAGCTGGGGAATCCTGCACAAGTTCTGAAATTTGGATTCCATGTGCCATCTTAGAACTTTCGTCGTCCTGAAACTAGGAGCATTGAGATGATACTGTTTCCTGACAATGACGGGTGAAATGTGCCTACTGCCTGTTAATGTAGTTCATGTAAGTCCCTTGTAAAAAATATCTATTTACTTCGTTTTTGTGTTTCCTGTTCGACCTTCTTTTTAGTTTGAAGAATTCGTGGGAAATATTCCAATGTGAAATAATCTTTATAGCAAATGATGTTTGGCAAAACCTGCATGGCAAGCAAGCTCTTAATGGTGCTTTTATTATTTGTTTTTTAGTAAAATTTTTTGTTTTTTACTTTTTATTTATTTATTTGTAACAAAAAAAAAAAAAACAAGAAAAAAGTATCAACTGAATGAAACTTAAGTTACTTGTTGCAAATATATCGGCTAAATTCAAAGCAGATATATAAATTAAATTCAGAAGCGAGGTATGAATGATGGGTTAGTGTGATTTTCTGCAAATAGCATTTTCCTTGTAGAACATACATATATCATATTTAGAGTAGACAGACAATGAAAAAAAGAATAATTCAAAACTAAATAGCTCTAGATTTTCAAATATACATGATACATATTTGAAAAATTTATACAGCAGAAATTCCCACGTTAAACATCCTCTTAAAAAGCATAAAGAAAAAAGACAGAAAAGCAGTGACTTTGTGCGAAGATTGATTCTTAGATGACCTGTGCAATCAAAGAATTAAGAATGGAACTTGAGAGACAAGGTGGGCATTTTCTCTGTTGTTTCTGAGAGAACCTTATTCACTACTCTCTGCTCTACAAAACTTGATAATCCAACGAAGTTGGTTCATCTCGCACTTTGAACTGGACCTGTTTCTACTGGTTTGATCATCCTCCTCTTCAGCATCAGAGGTATGTACTTCTACTCTTATGAGGGTTTTTATTTTATTTACTCTTTTATCTTTAGCTATTTGCTTCACTTTTGATGAAATTAATTTCTTTAAGTTGGATCTGATCTTAAGTTTTTTTGGGGTAAACCTATAGTTGGGGCTTAATATGGAAGTTGGGGTTTTGTTAATTCTGCTGCTATTGCTAACTAGTGAGAAATATTGTCGTTTGTTTACCTGAGAAGGAAGTTGCATATATGGCAAACACCGACCAAGAAATTGCTCCACTGATTGAAAACAACCACCAACCCCAAGATCTGGAAATTGATATTCCAGAAGGAGACTTGGAGCCTGCGCCTGAGTGTTGTATTTACAAGGTCCCTAGACGTTTTCGTGTAGCAAACGAAAAAGCGTACACTCCTCAATTTATTTCAATAGGGCCATTTCATCATGGTAACACAAATTTGGCTCGAATGGAGAGGCAAAAGCTGAGATATTACAAAAAAATTTTATCAAGGACTTCCAAGGAGACATTGGGAAGATTTGTGAGATTCATCAAAGAAAATGGACGACAGATGCGCAGGTGTTATGATTTCGAATTTGTCTTTCAGACTGAGTTGGAGGCTTCCAATTTTACGAAGATGATACTGTATGATGCAGTCTTTATCATTGAGTTCTTCTTGAGGAACTTTCATGATGATGAAGAAGTCAACGACTTCTTATCCCATAGAGAATGGTTAAGTGTTGAACTTAAAACGGATTTGATGTTACTTGAAAATTAACTCCCATTTTTTGTCCTTAATGATCTATGAAACCTAGCTTTTCCAGCCCCCTATCATGAAACCTCTTTTTGGATCTTGCTTGTAGTTACTTCACTGTCTATAAAGATAAAATATCAACCAGAAAGGAGATTAAACACTTAACGGATTTGTATAGATGCTATGAAGTGAGAACTCACCCCTCAAACTCAGGTCGTAAAATAACATGTACAGTGCAATGATGTTGCATGAGGCTGGTGTCAGGTATAAAGCTGCGAAAGGTGTCAAGTTTAATGCTGCAGAAGATTGCAAGTTTAAAGCTGAGGAAAATTGCTTGCTTAACTAAGAATTTGAGAAGTGAGTGCTACAAATCCCACCTATTCATGTGGTGCATGAAACTGAGACTATTTTTAAAAACCTTATGGCCTTGGAACAATGTCATCGTTCAAAAAACACTGATTTTTGTAATTATATTCAATTATTAGATTTTTTTGTCGACACTGATAAAGATGTGGATTTATTGGTGAAGAAAGGGATCATTTTTAATGGATTGGGTAGCAGTGTAGCTGTGACAAATATGATTAACAATCTTATGGTAGGAGTTACACACTTATGCTCGTGTTATGGCAAAATTGGAAAGGATCTAAAGGAGCATTAAGATAATTCTTTTCACCATGCAAAGGTAACTCTGAAGCATGTCTATTTCAACAATCTTTGAAGAGGAACTGCGACTGTTGCTGCTTTTATCGTGGTGTTACTCACTTTTATATAGACAATATTGACAATCTTGGAACGAGTGATGCCTACAACATAATTACTCTTACTCGATTGCAGCATTCTATTCAATTGAAATAAAAGATTAGTCTTTTTATATGTGTTAATTTATATTTATTTTGTATTTTTAAGTTTATTTGCCTTTCACCCTGAGTGGAAGGAAAGTTTGGTTTCAAGGTTTGTTGCTCTTATCATGTACTGTTCCTATTAATGAACAATTATCTACCTATTAGATTTTATCATATTTTTATTGGATTGACTTCTTCTTCTTTTTATTAAAATAAATTCTTGAATTTATCAATTAATGTTGTAACTTGTAATAATTAAGAAAGCTTTAAACGAAATGTTAAAATAAATAAAAAAATCAAGATCTCAAATTTTTTTATATTTCTATCAATTAAAATAAATCAAAAGTTTTTATGATCAAAAGAAAAAAAAAGAATAGAAAATGAATTGGTAATCGTTAGAGGTGAGAGGATTCCATCGACGTCTTGAAAACTTAAGCCAATCCACCCATTTAAGTTATATTTACTATTAAATATTGAAAAAGTATTTTTATATTAATATTTTAAAATTAAAAATAAATATAAATAAAAATATAATGATATTTTTAAGTCGAACTAAATCGGACCAGAATTAAAAAATCATATCCCAACCCGACCAAATCACGTCAGGCCCGTGGACAGAAGGTAACCTGGTTGAGTTGGGCTGATATTAAGCTGGTGTGGTAAGTGTAAGGTCCTACACAAGAAGGGTCCAAATAATATACCGCATGGCGCCGGCCAACCCAATCAAGGAAGCAGTGCGAAGTGCAACAGCTTCGAGGTGGGGCAAACTGGAGGAGGGAGAGACAAGTGATGGAGGTGGAGGAGGCGGTAGTGATGGAGATAGGACCCGCATCCAAAGCCACAGAGTTTACCTTGTGTGGATACTGTGTTTTGATTTCTAATTCAGTGTTATATAGAAAATGTTGGGTTGTTCTGTTTAATGCTTCAGCCTAATCGGAAGGCTGTGTAAAGTATCCCCAGGATTGTCACCATCAAAAAAATGTTTCGTGCGCAGACATTTGTTTGAAGACACCATGGCAGGTATCATGCTCAGTTTTGCTTCATGTTTTTTAGTTATTGTGTTTATTGAATTTGACTCTCTGAAATTTTCAGTTCGCAGCAGATCAAGTTTGATCGTAATGTTGTCAGACCAAGGGAGATTCTGAACTAGATGATTGTTGTCACTTGAGGTGTGCTGGAAACTCGGAACTACTCCACTTTCCTCGGTTGCCATCTGGCTGGTCCCGACAGAGAACTGACCAAGCAAACCCTATCCTGGGTCTTCTGGTTGAGCTTGCAGTCCTTAGATCTGATGCTGAACTTGCAGGGGGAATTGTAGTATAGATGGTCTCTATACTGCCCATTACCGAATGGCTGCAGTTAAGAACCAGATGGAAATTGCGCCCAGCACCCTCCATTAAGCATCTGCAGAATACAAAAGTAGATTACTGCCTGACATGTTGTGAAGGGTTTTAACATATTTCATTGTACTTCTGGTAACTGGGGAATCCTGCACAAGTTCTGAAATTTGGATTCCATGTGCCATCTTAGAAACTTTCATCGTCCTGAAACTAGGAGCATTGAGATGATACTGTTTCCTGACAATAACGGGTGAAATGTGCCTACTGCCTAGTAATGTATGTAGTTCATGTAAGTCCCACATAAAAAATATCCATTTATTTCATTTTTGGGTTTCCTTTTCGACTTTCTTTTTAGCTTGAAGAATTTGTGATGGAAAGTATTCCGAAGCGAAATAATCTTTATAGCAAATGATGTTATGCAAAACCTACATAGCAAGCAAGCTCTGTATGATGCTTTATTATTTGTATTTTTGTTTTTACAGTTTATTAATTTTTTTTGTCAAAATGTTACAGTAAACAGAAAAAAGTATCAACCAAATGAAACTTAAGTTACTCGTTGCAATATATTGCAAATAGATTGGTTAAATTTGAAAGCAGATATATAAATTAAATTCATAAGTGAGGTATGAATGATGGGTTACTGTGATTTTCTGCAAATAGCATTTTTCTTGTAGAACATACACATCATACTTAGAGTAGACAGAAAATGAAAAAAAAATGCAAAACTAAATGGCTCTGGATTTTCAAATATGCATGATACATATTTGAAAAATTTATACACCAGAAATTCCCACGTTAAACATCCTCTTGAAAAGCATAAAGAAAAAAGACAGAAAAAGCACTGATTTTGTACAAAGATTGATTCTTAGATGATCTCTGCAATCAAAGAATTAAAATTGGGACTTAAGAAACAAGGTGGGCATTGTCCTTTATTCTTGGAGAACCTTATTCACTACTCTCTGCTCCATAAAACTCGATAATCCAGCTAAGTTGGTTCATCTCGCTCTTTGAACCTTGAGCTGTTTCTACTGGTTTGATCCTTTTCTTCAGCATCAGAGGTATGTACTTCTATTCTTATGAGTGTTTTGATTTTATATACTTTTTATCTTTAGCCATTGCTTCACTTTTGATGAAATTAAGTTCCTTCACCTGAATCTAACCTTATGTATTGTTGGGGTAAATCTAAAGTTGTGGCTTGATAAGGCTTTATTCTAAACGTGTGGCTTGATTAATTCTATTGCTATTGCTCACTGATGTTAATTGTCGTTTGTTTACATGAGAAGGAAGTTGCATATATGGCAACAAACACCGACCAAGAAATTGCTCCACTAAATGAAAACAACGACCAACCCAAAGATTTGGTAATTGATGTCCCTGAAGAAGACTTAGTGCCTGGGCCTGAGTGTTGTATTTACAAGGTCCCTAGTCGTTTTCGTGGAGCAAAGCCAAAAGTCTTCACTCCGCAGTTGATTTCAATAGGGCCTATTCATCATGGTAACACAAATTTGGCTCGAATGGAGAGGCAAAAGCAGAGATATTATAAAAAATTTTGTCAAAAGGACTTCCAAGAAAACATTGGAAGAATTTGCCAGCTTCATCAAAGCGCATGTAAGTGACACATGCAGGTGTTATGATGTCGAATATGTCTTTGACACTGAGTTGGAGGTTTCTAAGTTTGTGAAGATGATATTATTTGACTCGGTTTTTATCATCGAGTTGTTCTTGAGGAACTCTGAAAAAGAAGTCAACGACTTTTTATTCGATAAGGTGTGGTTAAGAGTTGAACTCGAAATGGATTTGTTATTACTTGAAAATCAACTCCCGTTCTTTATCCTTGAAGCTCCATAGAAGCTAGCTTTTGCTACCTCTGATAAACCCTCTTTTCTCCGATTTGCTTGCTTGTACTTCAACGCGAACAAAGATAATTTATTCAACAAAAAGGGGATTAAACACTTTATGGATTTAACTAGAAGCATTCTAGTGAGAACTTGTCTTGCAAACTCAATTGAGAGAATCAACAAGATGTACAGCGCAATGATGTTGCGTGAGGCTGGTGTTAAGTTTGAAGCTATTAGAGATAACTTTGATGTAAGTAACTTGAGAGATAACTTTGATGTAAGTAACTTGAACGTAAAATTTGAAAAGGGAGTGCTACAAATATCAAACAATTAGCATTTGCATTACGCAAAGGGTTCATATATGGCAGGTGGTGTTTGGGCCACGGTTCAACAAAATGTCAGTTAGGATTTTGTGAAGCAGTTTTGATTCTGCTGGAGAAGGTGAGTTAATCTGAACAATCAAGTAGGTATAGCTCCGTTTGTGGTCTGTTTTGTCCTTGAACATTTCGGTAAAAATTTTCCCAGCTCCATGTGGCCCACGAATATAGAAATTAACGTGGCTGGAATTAGTGAAGAGGCAATCACAAATCAAAGTTTCAACATGAGAGATCTAGGACTCAACAATCTTTTCTTTTGTTGAATGGGAGCCTGCTCTGTGGAGTTGTTATCTCAGAAAAACACTACAAAATTTCGATATGACAAATGTGGGGCTGCGTATGCTTTTACCCTTGGCCTTTGTGGCCATGTACATTGATTTTAAGGCATGTAGTTCCTGGAGTTATTCAATTAGGCAATGATCAACCAGCTGCTCCCCTGGTAAAAAACAGAAAAGTGGGTTGGAATTGAATGAGAGAAATTGTTTTTCCACATGTTTTGATGATGCGAGGGTGGAGGAACTCCTCCTGTTAGGCTAGTATTAATTCGCATGGAGAGACAAGTGTAGATAGAATTTGGGTAGGACCCATGCTTTCACTCAGCCAGGTCTAGCGAGTCCCACAGACGATTTTGATTCAAGGGTGCGTGGGACCGACCCGGGATGGAGATTGGACCCGCATCCAAAGCCACAGACCTGACAACTAACAGGCTAACAAGGAATAAGTTTTAACAGCTAACAGGCAATAAGTTTTTGTACGAAAAATTGACTCGTAGACGACTTGTGCAATCCAGGGATGGGACTTTAGAAACAAGGTGGGCATTTTGCCTCTGTAAATGTGAGAGAACTTTGCTCATTACTCTCGCCAAGCCTCACAGGAACCAGCTGTATTCAATAACAAAATCGAGTTGGTTCATCTCGCATTTTTAACCTTGAGCTGTTTCTACTGGTTTGATCCTTTTCTTCAGTATCAGAGGTATGTACTTCTATTCTTATGAGTGTTTTGATTTTATTTATTTTTTATCTTTAGCTAATTGCTTCACTTTTGATGAAATTAAGTTCCTTCATCTGAATCTAACCCTATGTTTTTTTGGGATAAATCTAAAGTTGTGGCTTGATAAGGCTTTAATCTGTTGGACTTAATAAAGCTTAAATCTTGATTAATTCTGCTGCTATTGCTAACTAGTGAGAAATGTTGTCGTTTGTTTACATGAGAAGGAAAGTTGCAAATATGGCAAACACCGACCAAGAAATTGCTCCATTTATTGAAAAAAGCCAGCAACCCCAAGATTTGGCAATTGATATCCATGAAGAAGACTTAGAGCCTGCGCCTGAGTGTTGTATTTACAAAGTCCCTAGACGTTTTCGTGAAGCAAAAGAAAATGCCTACACTCCAACTTTGATTTCAATAGGACCTCTTCATCGTGGTAAGACAAATTTGGGTCGAATGGAGTCGCAAAAGCAGAGATATTACAAAAAATTTTGTCAAAGGACTTCCAAGAAGACATTGGAAGAATTTGTGAGCTTCATCCAAGAGCATTTAAATCGTATATGCAAGTGTTATCAAGTCCAATTTGTCTTTAGGACTGAGTCGGAGGCTTCCAAGTTTACGGAGATGATACTATATGATGCAGTTTTTATCATTGAGTACTTCTTGAGGAACTTTGAAAGAGAAGTCAACGACTTCTTATTCCATAGAGAATGGTTAAGTGTTGAACTTCAAACGGATTTAATGTTACTTGAAAATCAACTCCCGTTCTTTCTCCTTAAAGATCTATATAACCTAGCTTTCGCTACTTCTAATAAACCCTCTTTTCTCCATCTTGCTCGCCTGTACTTCAAAGTCGATGAAGACCAAACATTAGACCAAAAGGGGATTAAACACTTCACAGATTTAATTAGATGCCATGCAGTGACAACTCACCCTTCAAACTTGGTTGAGAAAACCAACAACAGATACAGTGCAACGATGTTGCGTGCTGTTGGTGTTCGGTTTAAAGCTGTGGACGACTGCTTGCTTAATGTCAAATTTGAGGAGGGAGTGCTAAAAATCCCATCTTTTCGTGTGGAGTATGAAACTGAGACTGTTTTTAGAAACCTAATAGCCTTCGAGCAATGTCACTATCCAAATGAGGCCTATTTTTGTGGTTATATTCAACTACTGGATTCTCTTGTTGATGTCGCTGAAGATGTAAATTTACTGATTAAAATGGGGANTAATTGGGTTGTGGATTATTAAATGATATATAAATCAAAGTTAGAGTCTCTAAATTTTACAACTAAAGTTTATATGTTTGTTACGTTTTTATTTAACTAAATATGTTAATTTAATATTAATTGATCCCTTTTATTTAGATGGATCAATTAAGTGTATAAATTTATGGATCAAAATGTAAAATAATATATTTTAGACAGATAGATTTTATTTTTGGATTTCGGACAAAACAAGTTGTACGGAGATGGAGACTTTAGTCCCATTTTAAACTTGCCTCATATGTCATTGTAATGAAAACGGGTAGGCTAATGTTGTAGCTATTAATTTATACGGAAGAGACCGTCAGTCTGGTGGGCAACCAATCTTGATTATTTGAGTATCTCGTAATTGATAGCAATTAAATATATTTTTCTATTAATTTTGTAATAGTTGTATGAAAAAATATATGATTTTATTTTATTTTAACCAAGGATAAGAAAATCTAAGCAAAAGAAAAGCGAAAGAATCAACTTATTATTATTTAACTTAAATGAATGAATTGAGACAAAAAAAAGAGTCGGTCCATAATCATACAAGTCGGCGACTTAGTTGTTACGCTTTTACTTTGGACTCTTTGTGGAAGATGAGCAAATGATAAGGGCAATGAACGTAGATTAAAATAAACCCTTATGATGTTTACATTTATGGTTGAAGAGTTGAAAGTAGAGGTATGACTTCTGAGTCGCCTATTATTTAGTCCTCTTTAGTCAAATGAAGGAATATGATATCTGTGGCGCCTGGCAAAAGAGTGGGTTTTGTTTCTTTGGAGGTGGGGAGGAAAAAGGATCTTTATTACCGTTCATATTGTATTATAATTAGTGAATCTTTTAGCTTAGCTTTGGCAAAACCTGGAAGGGCATTTGCATTATAGGAAAAGAGATTGAAGGGCCTACATATACATATATATATATATATATATTTCCAATTTCAGGTCAAGTGTTCCTCTCATCCAAGCATAGCATACTTGACCAAAACATAGTTTAAAATATATATAAAAATGGTGGTGTCCCTTTCATGTGCTTGTTATGGGTCCCCATGCACAACCACAAAGAATGGGGTCGAACATCCTTACCAGTTTCTAATATATATTGTTAATTACTATGAAATTGATCAATTATAGTTTAATATTTAAATATTGAAAATGCCTTCCATTGGATATGTATAAATTATTGAAGCCAATGTCTACATCTGGAATTCGACTATTATGTTATTTATAAAATTATATTACTTTTTTTGTCAACTTATAGTGTATTTTTTATTTATTTATTTATTTATTATCCTTAGCAAATTGCTTCACTTTTGATGAAATAAAGTATTTCATCTAGACTTGATCTTAAGTTTTTGTGGTAAATCTAAAGTTGAACCCTTATAAGCGCCCGAAAACGAAAGTTGGGGCTTGACCTGATTAATTCTGTTGCTATTGCTCACTAGTGAGAATTGTGGTTTGTTTTTACATGAGAAGGAAGTTGCAAATATGGCAAACACCGACCAAGAAATTGCTCCACTAAATGAAAACAACGACCAACCCAAAGATTCAGCAATTGATATCCCTGAAGAAGACTTAGAGCCTGCGCCTGAGTGCAGTATTTACAAGGTCCCTAGTTGTTTTCGTGAAGCAAACCAAAAAGCCTACATTCCTCAGTTGATTTCAATAGGGCCTCTTCATCATGGTAACGAAAATTTGGCTACAATGGAACGGAAAAAGCTGAGATATTACAAGAAATTTTCAGAAAGGACTTGTGAGAAGACATTGAAACAATTTGAGAGCTACATCGAAGATCATGCAGAAGGTATATGTAGGTGTTATGAAATCCAGTGTATTCTTTTGTTAGAGGCTCCCAAGTTTAAGAAGATAATATTACATGATGCAGTTTTTATAATTGAGCTCTTCTTGAGGGAAAGTGAAAATTATTCCGACGATGACTTCTTAAGCCGCAAAGCATTGTTAAGTGTCGAACTTCCAACAGATTTGATGTTACTTGAAAATCAACTCCCGTTGTTTGTCCTTAAAGAACTATATAACCTAGCATTTCCTAACTCTGGTATCTCTTTTCTCGAACTTGCTTGTTGGTACTTCGATATCCATACTGATCGATCATTGAAAGAAAAAGAGATTAAACATTTTACGGATTTAATTAGATACCAAGTAGTGAGTAATCGTCCGCGAAACATTGATCGGTCGAGAATCCACAATATCTACAATGCATCGATGTTGCATGAGGCTGGTGTGAAGTTTACTGGTGTTAAAAGTGGTATATTTAAGATTGGTAGGAGTACAATTAATAATACTATAAACAGCTTGCTTGACGTAGACTTTGAGAAGGGAGAGCTAAAACTCCCAGCTATTGATGTAGCGTATGAAAGTGAGACTCGTTTCAGAAATCTGATGGCTTTCGAACAATGTCACTATCCACATAAGGCTCACTTTTGTAGTTATATTCAATTACTAGACTCTCTTGTTGACACTAGTGAAGATGTAGATTTACAGGTAAAAGAAAAGAATTATTGTCAATAGATTGGGTAGCAGAGCAGCTGTGGCGGATGTGATTAACAATCTTGCAGTGGGAATTGTACATTCAACTACGCTCTATGGCAAAATCGGACGTGATCTAAACCAGTACAATGATAATTCTTGGAATCATAGATGGGCAGCCTTGAAGCATGTCTACTTCAACAATCTTTGGAGAGGAACTGCGACTGTTGCTGCTTTTATTGTGGTGGTACTCACTCTTACGCAAGCTATATTGGCAATCTTGGAACGAGTAAAGCCCACAAAATAAAATCAGTCTTTTTATTTGTACTAATATGTGTTTATTTCGCAGTTTTAAGTTTATTTGCTTGACCGTTTGAGTAGAAGGGTGGTTTGGTTTCGACCTTTGTTGCTTTTATCAGGGAACAATTGTATTCCTATTAGATGTCATAATTTTATGAGATTAGATTGGTTCTATTCAAAACCCACATCTTTCCTTATTGATTATTCTCCTTTTGTCCAAAGTAATCGTATTAAAATAAAATTTTAGAATCCATCAAATTTCTAACTTGTAATAATTAAAAAAGTTTTACACAGAATTTTAAAACAAAAAAAATCAAGATCTCAAATTGCTTTTTCCAAACTTATATCACTTTAAAAACAAGGCTCATAATTACAAGAGAGAATAAAAAATAGACAACCGATCACTAAAGGTAATTTGGGTCTGGCTGATTCCTTGAAAACTTAAGCCCAACTCACCCATTTTATATATATTTTATTATTATATATAAAAAATAATTTTACATTAGTATTTGAAAATATATTTTAGAATTAAAATATAATAAAATAAAGTATTTATTAATAAAAATAACAGTATTCTTGGGTCAAACCTTGTAGAACCTGAGCCTAGAAAATCATATCCAGGCCGCCTGTCCTATCAGGCCTGCAGGCTTCTGCTGATAACTTGGTCCATGGAGAGATCCACCAGCCACTCTCCTGTAGTTGGGTTTGGCCGATGTGAATTAAGCTGGTATGTTTTAGCCCATTAAAAAGAAGGGTCCAAATAATAATCCGCATGGCGATAGTCAACCCAATCAAGGAAGCAGTGCGAAGTGCAGCAGCTTAGCAGGGGGGCAAACTGCGAAATCAGTGAAAGTCTGAAGGAGGAAGAGACAATTCATGGTGGTGGAGAATTGATTCTGATGGGGAAGGTGAGTCACTCTGAACAATCAAGTAGGTAAACTTCCATTTCTGGTCTGTTTTTTCCTTGAACGTTTTGGTGAAAGTTTTCCTAGCCTCATGTGGTCAACAAATATAGAAATTAACATGTTTTGAATTGGTTAAGAGAAAATCACTAATCAAAATTCCAACATGGGAGATCTATGACTCCGCAATTTTTTTTCTTTTGTTGAGTTGGAGCCTAGTCTGTGGAGTGGTTATCTCAGAAAAAACGCTACAAAATTGCAATATTGACTAATGTTCCATGGCCTCTTCGCTGCACGTTCCATACAATTATCCGCAGGATTCATGGCCTCTTCCCTGTTCTACTGGTGACAACAACATATACCATGCAATGTAGATTTAACAAATATATGCTGTACATGTGAGTATTTTCAGGAGTACGAAAGCAGAATGAGAGCACATGATTTGAGCTCTTCTTCCAGAGTTGCACAGAATGGGTACTTATTGGATGAGGGGGCAGGGCTGTTTTCTATTTGATGCTGAAAAGGAAGGGGCTGTGATGTTTTTCTGACTTCTGAGATATGTTTTGTATATGGTGATTTCATTTCTGACTATGTATTAATTCCCTGTTGGTGGGTTACAATTTTGATAACCCCCAAGTATTATCAAAAAATAAATGACTGGAGAAGTGTGCCTAGTGATGTCAAATCTCGGTATAAAGTATTGACAGAGCAATAACTTTTTGTCACGTGCAAAAAAAGACAAGGAAAACGCAATAATTTTGTGCAATCAAAGGATGGGTCTTTAAAATAAGGTGGTCATTTTCCTGTGTTAACTTTGAGAGAAGGTTGTTCATTACTGCCAGCCGTATAAAACTGAAACGCCAAGACTAACCGGATCCAGTTGTACTCAACACTTTGCAACTAAGTTGGCTCATTTTGCACTTTGAACCTTGAGCTGTTTGCTGTTTCATCTGGTTTGATCCTCCTTTGCAGCATTAGAGCTACGTACTTCTATTCTTAATTTAGAGGCTATTGATTTCATTTATTTATTTATTTTATCTTTAACAAATTGCTTCACTTTTGATGCAATTAAGATCTTTCATCTGGATCTGATCCCAGGTTTTTGTGGTAAATCTAAAGTTGAACCTTAGCCAGTATCCCAAAACCAAAGTTGGGGCATGATTAATTTTGTTGCTATTGCTCACTAGTGAGTCTTGTCGTTTGTTTTACATGAAAAGGATGTTGCAAATATGGCGAACACCGATAAAAAAGTGCTCCACTAATTGAAAACAACTACCAACCCCAAGATTTGGAAATTGAAATCCCTGGTGAAGTCTTAGAGCTTGTGCCCGAGTGTTGTATTTAAAGGTCCTAGTCGTTTTCATGAAGCAAACCAACAAAGCCTACACTCCTCAATTGATTTCAATAGAACCTATTCATCATGGGAATGAAAAATTGGCTCAAATGGAACGGCAAAAGCTGAGGTATTACAAGAAATTTTTGGAAAGGACTTCCGAGGAGACATTGAAAGAATTTATTCAACAAAATTTGAATAAATTTATTCAAATTTATTTTGAGGTATTACTTGCTTGCTTGTACTTCAACGCGAACGAAGATAATTTATTCAACAAAAAGGGAATTAAACACTTTATGGATTTAACTAGATGCATTCTAGTGAGAACTTATCTTTCAAACTCAATTGAGAGAATCAACAACATGTACAGCGCAATGATGTTGCGTGAGGCTGGTGTTAAGTTTGAAACTATTAGAGATAACTTTGATGTAAGTAATTTGTACGTAAAGTTTGAACAGGGAGTGCTACAAATATCAAACAATTAGCATTTGCATTACGCAAAGGGTTCATATATGGCAGGTGGTGTTTGGGCCACGGTTCAAGAAAATGTCAGTTAAGATTTTGTGAAGGAGTTTTGATTCTGCTGGAGAAGGTGAGTTAATTTGAACAATCAAGTAGGTATAACTCCATTTGTGGTCTGTTTTGTCCTTGAACATTTCGGTAAAAATTTTCCCAGCTCCATGTGGCCCACGAATATAGAAATTAACGTGGCTGGAATTGGTGAAGAGGCAATCACAAATCAAAGTTTCAACATGAGAGATCTAGGACTCAACAATCTTTTCTTTTGTTGAATGGGAGCCTGCTCTGTGGAGTTGTTAGCTCAGAAAAACACTACAAAATTTCGATATGACAAATGTGGGGCTGCGTATGCTTTTACCCTTGGCCTTTGTGGCCATGTACATTGAATTTAAGGCATGTAGTTCCTGGAGTAATTCAATTATGCAATGATCAACCAGCTGCTCCCCTGGTAAAAAACAGAAAAGTGGGTTGGAATTGAATGAGAGAAATTGTTTTTCCACATGTTTTGATGATGCGAGGGTGGAGGAACTCCTCCTGTTAGGCTAGTATTAATTCGCATGGAGAGACAAGTGTAGATAGAATTTGGGTAGGACCCATGCTTTCACTCAGCCAGGTCTAGCGAGTCCCACAGACGATTGTGATTCACGGGTGCGTGGGATCGACCCGGGATGGAGATTGGACCGGCATCCAAAGCCACAGACCTGACAACTAACAGCTTACAAGAAATAAGTTTTAACAGCTAACAAGCAATTAGTTTTTGTACGAAAAATTGACTCGTAGACGACTTGTGCAATCCAAGGATGGGACCTTAAAAACAAGGTGGGCATTTTGCCTCTCTAAATGTGAGAGAACTTTGCTCATTACTTTCGCCAAGACTTACAGGAACCAGTTGTATTCAATAACAAAACCAAGTTGGTTAATCTCGCACTTTGAACCTTGAGCTGTTTCTACTGGTTTGATCCTTTTCTTCAGCATCAGAGGTATGTATTTCTATTCTTATGAGGGTTTTGATTTTATCTACTTTTTATCTTTCGCTAATTGCTTCACTTTTGATGAAATTAAGTTCCTTCATCTGAATCTAACCTTATGTATTTTTGAGGTAAATCTAAAGTTGTGGCTTGATAAGGCTTTAATCTAAACGTGTGGCTTGATTAATTCCATTGCTATTGCTCACCGATGTTAATTGTCGTTTGTTTACATGAGAAGGAAGTGCATATATGGCAGCAAACACCGGCCAAGAAATTGCTCCACTAAATGAAAACAACGACCAACCCAAAGATCCGGCAATTGATGTCCCTGGGCCTGAGTGTTGTATTTTCAAGATCCCTAGACGTTTTCGTGCAGGAAACGAAGAAGCCTACACTCCTCACTTGATTTCAATAGGGCCTATTCATCATGGTGACAAAAATTTGACTCAAATGGAGTTGCAGAAGCAGAGATGTTACAAGAAATTTTTGGAAACCACTTCTCAGGAGAGATTGACAGAATTTCATGGATACGTCAAATCCCATTTAATACGTATATGCAGGTGTTATGAAGTCCAATTTATCTGTAACTTGGAGGTTTCTCAGCTTATTGAGATAATATCAAATGATGCAGTTTTTATCATCGCGCTCTTCTTGAGGGATTGGGCGGAAAAACAAAAATCCACCGACAAGGACTGCAACGATGATGAGGAGGATGTCTACCACGTCTTAAACCAAAGAGATGACAAGGAGGATGACTACTACAATTTCTTAAACAACAGTGCATTGTTAAGAGTTAACCTTCTAACGGATTTGACGTTACTTGAAAATCAAATCCCGTTCTTCGTCCTTGAAGATCTATATAAGCTAGCTTTCTTCATCTCTGATAAAACCTCTTTTCTCGATCTTGCTTGCTTGTACTTCGGTATCAAAAAAGATCCATCATTCGAGGAAAAGAAGATTAAACACTTTACAGATTTGATTAGATATCAGGTGCTGAGGGCTTATCCGTTGACGTATGACATGCGTGTAGGAAACCACAACATGCACAACGCAACGAAGTTGCATGAGGCTGGTGTTAAGTTTAAATGTACTGAAGTTAGTCATGATTTTGGTGTTATGTTTAATGGTGTTTCATATGATTGTTTTTTGATTCATGGGCCTGAGTTTGAAGGTTTTCAGTCTGTGGATACGGTTAAGGATGATGTGCTCGAATCTACTACGTACAGCTTGCTTCAGGTACACTTTGAGAAGGGTCTACTAAAATTGTTAACTATTGATGTCGAGTACGAAACTGAGATTCGTTTTAGAAACTTGATGGCCTTCGAACAATATTATTATCCAAAAAAGACTTATTTTTGTAGTTATATTAAACTATTAGACTCTCTTATTGACACTAAGGAAGATGTAGATTTACTGATAAAAGAACAAATTATTGTCAATAAATTGGGTAGCAGTGCAGCTGTGGCAACTATGATTAACAAACTTGCTGTGGGAGTTGTACAATCAACTTTGCTCTATGGTGAAATCGGTTTGAAACTAAACCGGCATTATAAAAGTTCTTGGAATCGTAGATGTGCATCCTTGAAGCATGTTTATTTCAACACTCTTTGGAGAGGAACTGCTACTGTTGCTGCTTTCATCGTGGTGGTACTCACTCTCACACAAACCGTATTGGCAATCTTAGATAGAGCAAAGCCTACAAAATAAATACTCTTACTTGATTGCAGTGTTTGATTCAATGACAAATAAAATCAATCTTTTTATGTGTGTTTGTTTTGTACTTTTTAAGTTTACTTGCCCTTCCACTTTGAGTGGAAAGAGAATTTGGTTTCAAGCTTTGTTGCCCTTATCAATGAACAATTGTATGCCTACTAGATTTTGTCATATTTTTATGGGATTGGCTTGTTCCTTGTATGTAACTACTAACCAGTAGTAAGACCATGACTCATTCTCTTTCTTTTTTACTTCTTATATTCAAAGGCCACAACCTTTTTTACTAATTATTCTTTATTTCCTTTGTTCTAACTAAAGTATTAAAATAAATTTGTGAATTTATTAAATGTGTAATTTGTACAAGAACTGGACTTGGAATTCGTCCCAGAGCAGGGGATGAATGAGTTTCATTAGCCTCGGTTTAAGGCCATTTTTCTTTCCTTTTAAGTGCCTTATATGACGTTAATGCAACGAGCTTTGTGGTTCAGCTCTGCATCTTTATCTGCATAATTATCAAGTAGTTAACTCTACTCTCAGTCTCAGTCGTTTATTTTTCCTAAGAAAGATGAACTTTAGTCTCTGTCATTCATTTATCATACGTTAAGTACTCTAAAAACACATTGCCATTGATTTTCAACCCTACTTTCCTACTTTTGTTAATATAGATGCTGTGACAATTTTGCACTACTTGAATCCATTTCTTCCACGTCTCTTAATTACTTCCAAAAAATGTTGTGAGTCCACAAATGAAAAACTATGGGAAACATTGTCATTCTTCAATGAATGACTTTTTTGGTGTGAAAAGAGGGAATTATGTCAAGAATTCTAAATCAAAATTCAAACATTTTTCATTAGTTTTTAATTTGTTAAAAATATTGCCTGTTAGTCACCCTTATATTTACCTACACCAAAGAAATATAGTAATATACTACCTCATAATGTGAACTGAGGAGGCGCCGAAAAATAATATTTTCCTCGCAAAATTGACCCTTTTTAATAAATAATATTTTATGGTTAAGAGAACAGTGAGCATATGGTGATAAGAATAAATGCTAGAAAAGTTTAAGTCTATTCATTGCCTAATCGAAAGGCTACGTTAAGTACCCCAGGGTTGTCACCATCTAGCAAATGTTTCACGAGCCCACATTCTTCGAAGACAACATGGCAACTATCATGCTCAGTTTTGGTTCCTGTTTTATAGTTATTGTGTTTATTGGATTTAACTGTGTGAAATTTTCAGTTCGCAGCTGATCAAGTTTACTTATAATGCTGTCAGACCAAGGGACATTCTGAACCGGATAATTGTTGTCACTGAGGTGTCCTGTAAACTCAGAACGGCTCCATGTTCCTCGGTTGCCATCTAGATGGTTCCCTGCAAAGAACTGACCAAGCAAACCCTGTCCTGGATCTTGTAGTACTCGAGCTTGCAGTCCGTAGATATGATGCTGAACTTGCAGGGGGTATTCTGGAGTAGATCGTCCCTAGACTACCCATTACCAAATGGCTGCAGTTAAGAACCAGATGAAAATGGCAACCCAGCACACTCCATTAAGGATTTGCAGAATACAAAGGTAGTTTGCTGCCTGACATGTTATGAAGGGTTTTAACATATTTCATTCTATTTCCGGTAGCCGGGGAATCCTGCACAAGTTTTGAATTTGGATTCCATGAGCCATGTGCCATCTGCAAATAGCATTCTCCTTGCAGAACGTACACATATCATATTAGAGTACACAGAAAATGAAAAAAAAAATCAAAACTAAATAATCACTTTAAACAACCTCTTAAACAATGATTTTTTGTCACTTCAAACAAAACGATAAAGACAAAACAATGAAGATGTGCAATCGAAAGTTGGGACTTAATCGAATGATGTGCAATCTAAACTAAATAATAATAATTTAGGGTTGACTCTTAATTAGAAGACATGTGCATTCGAAGTATGGGACTTAAATAAACATGGTGGGCATTTTCCTTTGTTGGATCTGAGAGAACCCTTGTTCATTACTCTCGAATCGTAAAAAACTGCAACGCCAAGAATTGCCATATCCTGTTGTACTCAATAATCCAACTAAGTTGGCTCATTTCGCACTTTGAACTTCGAGCTGTTTCTCCTGGTTTGATCCTCCTTCTCCTCTCCGGCATCAGAGGTACGTACTTATATTCTTATGACAGTATTGATTAATTTTCTTTACTTTTACCTTTAGCTAATTGCTTCACCTTTGATGAAATTAAGTTGCTTCATCTACATCTGACCCTAAGATTTTTTTTGGAATAAATCCAAGGTTAGGGCTTAATAAGTGTCCCAGATCTAAAGTTTGAAATACTCTGTTGGACTTAATAAAGCTTAAATCTTGATTAATTCTGCTGCTATTGCTAACTACTGAGAAATATTGTCATTTGTTTACATGAGAAGAAAAGTTGCAAATATGGCAAACACCGACCAAGAAATTGCTCCACTTATTGAAAAAAGCCAGCAACCCCAAGATTTGGCAATTGATATCCCTGAAGAAGACTTAGAGCCTGCGCCTGAGTGTTGTATATATCAGGTCCCTAGTCGTTTTCGTGCAGCAAACGGAAAAGCCTACACTCCACAGTTGATTTCAATAGGGCCTCTTCATCATGGTAAGACAAATTTGGGTCGAATGGAGAGGCAAAAGCAGAGATATTACGAGAAATTTTTGCAAAGGATTTCCAAGGAGACTTTGAACGAACTTGAGAGCTACGTCAAAAAGCAAGTAAAACGTATATGCCGGTGTTATGATGTTCAATTTGCCTTGGCCACTGAGTCAAAGGCTTTCGAGTTTATGAAGATGATACTGTATGATGCAGTCTTTATCGTTGAGTTGTTCTTGAGAAACTTTGAAAATGAAGTCAACCATAGAGAATGGTTCAATGTTGAACTTCAAACGGATTTGATGTTACTAGAAAATCAACTCCCGTTCTTTGTCCTCGAAGATCTATATAACTTGGCTTTGACTGCCTCTGATAAACCCTCTTTTCTCCGTCTTGCTTGCTTGTACTTCAAAGTCGATGAATATGTAGCATCAGACGAGAAGGGGATTAAACACTTTACGGATTTGATTAGATATTATCAAGTGAGAACTCGCCCCTCAAACTTTGTTGAGAGAACTGACAGCACATACAGTGCAACGATGTTACGTGATGCTGGTGTTCATTTTAAAGCTGTAGAAGACTGCTTGCTTAACGTCAAATTTGAGGACAACGAACTACAAATCCCATCTCTTCGTGTGGAGTATGAAACTGAGACTTTTTTAAGAAACCTGATTGTCTTTGAACAATGTCATTATCCAAAGGAAGCTTATATTTGTGGTTATATTCACTTATTAAATTCTTTTGTTGATGCTGTTGAAGATGTAAATTTACTGGTAAAAAGAGGGATTATTTCTCATACAGTGGGAAGCAATGCAGCTGTGGCAGATATGATTAACAACCTTATGGTGGGAGTTACAAGTTTGTGCTACTACAAAATCGGAAAGGATCTAATGCAGTATTCTCTAAAGCCTATAAAACAGCTTCGTGCAAGAACGGTCGGTTATATAACTCCTGGGAGTGTGATAGCGATTTATTTGGGGTATTTCACTATCATACAAACTATATTGGCAATCTTGGATCGAGTAAAGCCCGTAAAATAAATACGCCTACTAGATTGCAATTTTTCATTCAATTAAGATGCAATTCCGTTTTTTGATTTGTGTTAATTTGTGTTTGTTTCATGTTTTTAAATTTATTTACCTTTTCACTTTAAGTAGAAGGAGAGCTTGGTTTCAAGTTTGTTGCTTTTATCATGAATTGATGTTGTTACTATCAATGAACAATTGTGTGGCTATTAGATTTTTTATCATATTTTTATGGAACTGGCTTGTTTCTTATTACGCTATTACTAACTAGTAGTAGGATTCTATCTCCGTATTTTCCTTCTCTATTTAAGGGTCACAATTTTTTTTACTAATTATTCCATTTTTTAAAGTAATTATGTTGCAATAAATCTTAAATTTATTAAATGTGTAACAATTAAAAAAATTTTATCCAAACTATTAAATTTCAAACTTCTATCTTTTAAAAAAAGGGAAAAAAATTTCTTGATTAAAAGAAAAAATAAAAATGGATAGTTGTTCAAAGAGATCATTGAGTTTGATTGATTCTTTGAAAATTTAAGGCCAACTTGCCTATTTAAGTTATATTTAGGAATAATGTTAAAAAAAAACTTATAAATTATTAAAGGAAATTTTAATAAATCTTTAATTTTGTATTGCATTCAATAAATCTTTATACATTTATTTTGAGTTAAATAAGTCCTTATGAATAATGATTGACTAATTGTTATTAATTGAATGAAACTTATTATTTTATACTCACATAGATCTGACGTGATATTGATGTGAAAGGTAAAAAATATCATATAATTATGTAATTATGTGATATTAGTATATCACGTTATCATTAATTATGACATATCAATATATTATTTTATTACTAATTATAACATGTCATATGGTATAGAGTGAAAAGTGACATTTTAATTATGAAAACCATTAGTCATAAGGCTTATTTGATTCAAAATAAAAGTATCAAGATTTAATTAAACGTAAGAAAAGAATAAAAATTTATTTGAATTTTTTTCAATAATTTAAAATTTTTTTTAGATATTATATTTTATATTTATTATTGAATATTAAAATATATTTTTATATTAATAGTTTAAAGTATATTTAAAAATTAAATTAAAAATAATATAATGTTTCTTTATATAATAACATTATGGGGTCGAGCCGGTTCGCTCCGTGGACAGTTCTAGCAGCCACCCACCAATGGTTGGGCTGGGCTGATACTAAGTCAAGCTGGTACGTGGTAAGTGTTAGCCCATAAACAAGAAGTGTCCAAATTGCATGGCGCCCGCTAACCCAATCAAGGAAGCAGTGTGAAGAGCAGCAGCTTAGAAGGGGCGGAAACTGCGAAGTCAGTGAAAGTCTTGAAGAAGGAAGATACGAGTCATGGAGGTGGAGGGGGGCGGTGGTGATGGAAATAGGATCCGCATCCAAAGCCACTGGTATTGGGCCACAGCAATCGTTGCCCAATTTGGATAGGCTTTATCTTCGTATGGTGAAGGTTACGCGGGTGATCATCGTTTGATGCCCTTCAAAGCCTTCGCCGTCGCTTCTCTGTTCCTCGGCTCCTCTGCCTCCGCATCCGTCGCTTTCCTTAAAGCTTCCGGCATTCACAAGTTGGTGCAAACATGTCAAACTATTGCTTCCTTTGTTTTCCAATTTTCACCATCAACATTTGTAATCTTGTTTTATAATGTCGTTTGAACAGGTGGAAGATTTAATGGAAGTCGGTGCAAGAACTGGACTTGGAATTCGTCCAAGGGCGGGGGATGAATAAGAGTCTCAGCCTTGGTTTAAGGCCATTTTTTCTTTCTGGGTTTTCATTTTTCTTTCCTTTTTAGTGCCTTGTATTACCTTAATGCAATGAGTTTTGTGGTTCAGCTCTGTATCTTTATCTGCATAATTACCAAACAATTAACTGTACTCTCAGTCTTTGTCATTCATTTTTCTTGAGAAAGATAAAATTCAGTCTTTCACGTTTTTCTCTTTCGAATTATTCTCCTGAGTGTGAGAATCTGGAATTGCAGCTACGAACAAAGTTTTTGATCTTCAAAACATCATTGGTTTTCGTTTCCTCGGTGGCAACTGCTACTTTAGTTGTTTCTTCTCCGGAGAGACTGCTTAACGTGACCAAAGGAAAGTATACATTCTCACAGCATTCTCAGCAAAACAAAATCAGTGAGAGCATGTCTTTCGTTGCCTTTCGATTGTTTCATGGCAGCAAAGTAAGAGCCTGTGAATTTGGTATGACAAATAGATCAAATACCCTCAACATTCAAAGCATGATGAACATGGAGAGAGGGACAGGCAAAAAGAACTGCAGGAATATTTTTTACTGTAATCTGTTTCATGGTTTTTCTATGTTTTGATTTCTAATTCAGTGTTATATAGAAAATGTTGGGTTGTTCTGTTTAAAGCTTCAGCCTAATCGAAAGGCTATGTAAAGTAACCCCAGGGTTCTCACCATCTAGAAAATGTTTCATGAGCACACATTCTTTGAAGACAACATGGCATGTGCCATGCTCAGTTCTGGTTCCTTTTTGTTGTTTTTGGTACTTAATTGTGTTTGTTGCATTTAACGCTGTGAAATTTTCAGTTCGCAGCAGATCAAGTTTAATTGTAATGTTGTCAGACCAAGGGAGATTCTGCACTAGATAATTGTTGTCACTGAGATGTGCTGCAAACTCAGAACTGCTCCATATTCCTCGGTTGCCATTTGGCTGGTCCCCGGCGGAGAACTGACCAAGCAAACCCTATTCTGGATCTTCTAGTGAGCTTGCAGTCCGTAGCTCTGTGCTGAGCTTGCAGGGAATATTCTGGTGTAGATCGTCCCTGGACTGCCCATTACCAAATGGCTGCAGTTAAGAACCAGATGAAAATGGCAACCCAGCATACTCTATTAAGCATCTGCAGAATACAAAGGTAGTTTGCTGCGTGACATGCTATGAAGGGTTTTAACATTTTTTATCGTATTTCCAGTAGCAGGGGAATCCTACACAAGTTTTGAAATTTGGATTCCTTGTGCCATCTGCAAATACACATATCATACTTTTAGAGTACACAGAAAATAAAAAAAATAATAATTCAAAACTAACCAATCACGTGCCTTTGTCACTTTAATCAATGAGTCTTTGCCCTTCAAACAAAAAGAAAAAGAAAAAACAATGAAGATGTGCAATCGAAAGTTGGGATTTAATAGAAACATGTGCAATCTAAACTAAAAAATAATAATTTAGGATTGACTGTTAATTAAAGGACATGTGCAATCGAAGGTTGGGACTTAATAGAAAGATGTGCAATCTAAACTAAATAAGAATAATAATTTAGGGTTGACTCTTAATTCGAAGACGTGTGCAACCGAAATATGGGACTTAAAGAAATATGGTGGGCATTTTCCTCTGTTAGATCTGAGACAACCTTGTTCATTTCTCTCGATTCGTACAAAACTGCAACGCCAAGAATTGGTGGATCTGGTTGTACTCAGTTATCCAACTAAGTTGGTTCATTTTGCACTTTGAACCTCGAGCTGTTGCTCTTGGTTTGATCCTCCTTCTCTTCAGCATCAGAGGTACGTACCTTTATTCTTAATTCTTAAGTCGGTATTGATTTTCTTTACTTTAATCTTTAGCTAATTGTTTCACTTTTGATGAAATTAAGTAGCTTCATCTACATCTGACCCTAAGTTTTTTTTGGAGTAAATCTAAAGTTTGGGCTTAATAAGTGTCTCAAATCTAAAGTTTGAACACTTTGTTGGACTTAATAAAGGTTAAATCTTGATTAATTCTGCTGCTATTGCTAACTAGTGAGAAATGTTGTCGTTTGTTTACATGAGAAGGAAGTTGCAAATATGGCAAACACCGACCAAGAAATTGCTCCATTTATTGAAAAAAGCCAGCAACCCCAAGATTTGGCAATTGATATCCCTGAAGAAGACTTAGAGCCTGCGCCTGAGTGTTGTATTTACAAAGTCCCTAGACGTTTTCGTGAAGCAAAAGAAAATGCCTACACTCCAACTTTGATTTCAATAGGACCTCTTCATCGTGGTAAGACAAATTTGGGTCGAATGGAGTCCCAAAAGCAGAGATATTACAAAAAATTTTGTCAAAGGACTTCCAAGAAGACATTGGAAGAATTTGTGAGCTTCATCCAAGAGCATTTAAATCGTATATGCAAGTGTTATCAAGTCCAATTTGTCTTTAGGACTGAGTCGGAGGCTTCCAAGTTTACGGAGATGATACTATATGATGCAGTTTTTATCATTGAGTACTTCTTGAGGAACTTTGAAAGAGAAGTCAACGACTTCTTATTCCATAGAGAATGGTTAAGTGTTGAACTTCAAACGGATTTAATGTTACTTGAAAATCAACTCCCGTTCTTTCTCCTTGAAGATCTATATAACCTAGCTTTCGCTACTTCTGATAAACCCTCTTTTCTCCATCTTGCTCGCCTGTACTTCAAAGTCGATGAAGACCAAACATTAGACCAAAAGGGGATTAAACACTTCACAGATTTGATTAGACGCCATCAAGTGAGAACTCACCCTTCAAACTTGGTTGAGAAAACCAACAACAGATACAGTGCAACGATGTTGCGTGCTGTTGGTGTTCGGTTTAAAGCTGTAGACGACTGCTTGCTTAATGTCAAATTTGAGGAGGGAGTGCTAAAAATCCCATCTTTTCGTGTGGAGTATGAAACTGAGACTGTTTTTAGAAACCTAATAGCCTTCGAGCAATGTCACTATCCAAGTGAGGCCTATTTTTGTGGTTATATTCAACTACTGGATTCTCTTGTTGATGTCGCTGAAGATGTAAATTTACTGATTAAAATGGGGATTATTTCTCATAGAATGGGGAGCGGTGCAGCTGTGGCAAATATGATTAATAATCTTATGGTGGGAGTTACAAGTTTGTGCTATTATACAATCGGAGAGGATCTAAAACAGTATTATCGAGATCCTCTTAACCAGATTGGAGCAAAAATATCCCATGCTGTTGAAAATCCTTTGAAAGTGGCATCGATTTATTTTGGGATTTTCACTATCATACAAACTATAGTGGCAATCTTGGATCGAGTAAAGCCCGTAAAATAAATTCGTTCCTTAATTGTAGGTTTTCATTTCATCTTTTTATGTGTGTTAATTCGTATTTGTTTCGCACTTTTATTTATTTATCTTTCCACTTTAAGTAGAAGGAGAATTTGGTTTCAAATTTTGTTGCTTTTATCATGTATTGGTATTGCTACTATCAATGAATAATTGTGTTTATTAGATTTTTTTTTTCATATTTTTCTTGAATGGACTTTGTTCCTTTACCTTCCGACTATCACTCTTATTTTTTTTATTCAAAAGCCACAACTTTTCTTATTAATTATTCATTTCATTGAACGTCTAATTTAAGACAATTAAAAAAGTTTTACAAAAAATACTAAAATAAATAAAAAAATCAAGATATTTTTTCCCATCTTTGATCTTTTAAAATAAATAAAAAAATTTTCACAATTAAAAGTAAGAATAAAAATATAAATTATCAACCGCTAGAGGTGATCGGATCCGATAGACTCCTTGAAAACATAGACTTATCCATCTATTTAAGTTATATTGATTACTAAATATTAAAAAAATTAATTTTTATATTAATATTGTAAAATATATTTTTAAATTTAAGTTAAATAATAAAATAATATTTTTGAATCGAACTGAATTGGATCCAAATTTAAAAAATCATATCCAAACCCGACTGAAATCACGTGAGGCCTGCGAACTGGGCTGGTAACTTGGCCCGTGGACAGCTCTACGTACCACCCTCATTTAGTTGGGTTGGGAAGAAGATAAGAAGCGGGGTTAAATTGCCAAGTCAGTGAAAGTGTGAAGCAGGAAGAGACAAATCATGATGGTGGGGAATTGATTCTGCTGGTAAAGGTGAGTTACTCTGAACAATCAAGTAGCTTGTTCATTACTCTCTGCTGTATAAAACTGAAACGCCAAGACTTGCTAGATCCAGTTGTACTTGCAACTAAGTGGGTTCATTTTGCACTTTGAACCTTGAGCTATTTCTTCTGGTTTGATCCTCGTCCTCTGCATCATCAGAGGTACGTACTTCTATTCTTAATTTAGAGGGTATTGATTTTATTTATTTATTTATTNAATGGACTTTGTTCCTTTACCTTCCGAATATCACTCTTATTTTTTTTATTCAAAAGCCACAACTTTTCTTATTAATTATTCATTTCATTGAACGTCTAATTTAAGACAATTAAAAAAGTTTTACAAAAAATACTAAAATAAATAAAAAAATCAAGATATTTTTTCCCATCTTTGATCTTTTAAAATAAATAAAAAAATTTTCACAATTAAAAGTAAGAATAAAAATATAAATTATCAACCGCTAGAGGTGATCGGATCCGATAGACTCCTTGAAAACATAGACTTATCCATCTATTTAAGTTATATTGATTACTAAATATTAAAAAAATTAATTTTTATATTAATATTGTAAAATATATTTTTAAATTTAAGTTAAATAATAAAATAATATTTTTGAATCGAACTGAATTGGATCCAAATTTAAAAAATCATATCCAAACCCGACTGAAATCACGTGAGGCCTGCGAACTGGGCTGGTAACTTGGCCCGTGGACAGCTCTACGTACCACCCTCATTTAGTTGGGTTGGGAAGAAGATAAGAAGCGGGGTTAAATTGCCAAGTCAGTGAAAGTGTGAAGCAGGAAGAGACAAATCATGATGGTGGGGAATTGATTCTGCTGGTAAAGGTGAGTTACTCTGAACAATCAAGTAGCTTGTTCATTACTCTCTGCTGTATAAAACTGAAACGCCAAGACTTGCTAGATCCAGTTGTACTTGCAACTAAGTGGGTTCATTTTGCACTTTGAACCTTGAGCTATTTCTTCTGGTTTGATCCTTGTCCTCTGCATCATCAGAGGTACGTACTTCTATTCTTAATTTAGAGGGTATTGATTATTTATTTATTTATTTATTATCTTTAGCAAATTGCTTCACTTTTGATGAAATAAAGTATTTCATCTAGATTTGATCTTAAGTTTTTGTGGTAAATCTAAAGTTGAACCCTTATAAGCGCCCGAAAACGAAAGTTGGGGCTTGACCTGATTAATTCTGTTGCTATTGCTCACTAGTGAGAATTGTGGTTTGTTTTTACATGAGAAGGAAGTTGCAAAGATGGCAAACACCGACCAAGAAAGTGATCCACTAATTGAAAACAACCACCAACCCCAAGATTCGGTAATTGAAATCCCTGTAGAAGTCTTAGAGCTTGCGCCTGAGTGTTGTATTTACAAGGTCCCTAGTCGTTTTCGTGAAGCAAACCAAAAAGCCTACATTCCTCAGTTGATTTCAATAGGGCCTCTTCATCATGGTAACGAAAATTTGGCTACAATGGAACGGCAAAAGCTGAGATATTACAAGAAATTTTCAGAAAGGACTTGTGAGAAGACATTGAAACAATTTGAGAGCTACATCGAAGATCATGCAGAAGGTATATGTAGGTGTTATGAAATCCAGTGTATTCTTTTGTTAGAGGCTCCCAAGTTTAAGAAGATAATATTACATGATGCAGTTTTTATAATTGAGCTCTTCTTGAGGGAAAGTGAAAATTATTCCGACGATGACTTCTTAAGCCGCAAAGCATTGTTAAGTGTCGAACTTCCAACAGATTTGATGTTACTTGAAAATCAACTCCCGTTGTTTGTCCTTAAAGAACTATATAACCTAGCATTTCCTAACTCTGGTATCTCTTTTCTCGAACTTGCTTGTTGGTACTTCGATATCCATACTGATCGATCATTGAAAGAAAAAGAGATTAAACATTTTACGGATTTAATTAGATACCAAGTAGTGAGTAATCGTCCGCGAAACATTGATCGGTCGAGAATCCACAATATCTACAATGCATCGATGTTGCATGAGGCTGGTGTGAAGTTTACTGGTGTTAAAAGTGGTATATTTAAGATTGGTAGGAGTACAATTAATAATACTATAAACAGCTTGCTTGACGTAGACTTTGAGAAGGGAGAGCTAAAACTCCCAGCTATTGATGTAGCGTATGAAAGTGAGACTCGTTTCAGAAATCTGATGGCTTTCGAACAATGTCACTATCCATATAAGGCTCACTTTTGTAGTTATATTCAATTACTAGACTCTCTTGTTGACACTAGTGAAGATGTAGATTTACTGGTAAAGGAAAGAATTATTGTCAATAGATTGGGTAGCAGTGCAGCTGTGGCGGATATGATTAACAATCTTGCAGTGGGAATTGTACATTCAACTACGCTCTATGGCAAAATCGGACGTGATCTAAACCAGTACAATGATAATTCTTGGAATCATAGATGGGCAGCCTTGAAGCATGTCTACTTCAACAATCTTTGGAGAGGAACTGCGACTGTTGCTGCTTTTATTGTGGTGGTACTCACTCTTACGCAAACTATATTGGCAATCTTGGAACGAGTAAAGCCCACAAAATAAAATCAGTCTTTTTGTTTGTACTAATATGTGTTTATTTCGCACTTCTAAGTTTATTTGCTTGACCGTGTGAGTAGAAGGGTGGTTTGGATTCGAACTTTGTTGCTTTTGTCAGGGAACAATTGTATTCCTATTAGATGTTGTCATATTTTTATGGGATTGGATTGTTTCTATTCAAAATCCACATCTTTCCTTATTAATTGCTCTCTCTTTTTGTTCAAAGTAATCGTATTAAAATAAAATTTTAGAATCCATCAAACGTCTAATTTATAATAACTAAGAAAGTTTTACACGAAATTTTAAACTAAAAAGAATCAAGATCTTAAATGGTTTTTTCCAAACTTATATCACTAAAAAAACAAGTCTCATAATTAAAAGAGAGAATAAAAAATAGACAACCGATCACTAAAGGTAATTTGGTCTGGTTGTTTCCTTGAAAACTTAAGTCCAACTCACCCATTTTATATATATTTTATTATTAAATATAAAAAATATTTTACATTTGAATTTTAAAATATATTTTATAATTAAAATGAAATAAAATATAATATTTATTAATAAAAATAACAGTGTTCTTGGGTCAGGACTTGTAGAACCTTAGCCTAGAATATCATATCCAGGCCTGCCTATTGGATCAGGCCTGCAGGCTAAGGCTGATAACTTGGCCCATGGAGAGCTCCACCAGCCACCCTCTTGTGGTTGGGTTGGGCTGATATCAACTTAAGCTGTAAGTGTTAGCCCATTAAAAAGAAAGGTCCAAATAATAATACGCATGGCGCTGGTCAACCCAATCAAGGAAGCAGTGCGAAGTGCAACAGCTTAGCAAGGGGGCAAACTGCGAAGTCAGTGGAAGTCTGAAGGAGGAAGAGACAATTCATGGTGGTGGAGAATTGATTCTTCCGGGGAAGGTGAGTTACTCTGAACAATCAAGTAGGCAAACTTCCATTTCTGGTCTGTTTTGTCCTTGAACGTTTGGTGAAAGGTTTCCTAGCTTCATGTGGTCAACGAATATAGAAATTAACATGTTTTGAATTGGTTAAGAGAAAATCACTAATCAAATTTTCAACACGGGAGATCTAGGACTCAACAACTTTTTTTTCCTTTTGTTGAGTTGGAGCCTGGTATGTGGAGTGGTTATCTCAGAAAAAAGGCTACAAAATTGCAATATTGACGAATGTCCCATGGCCTCTTCGCTGCACGTTCCATACAATTATCTGCAGGATTCATGGCCTCTTCCATGTTCTACTGGTGACAACAACATATACCATGCAATGTAGATTTAACAAATATATGCTGTACATGTGAGTATTTTCAGGAGTACGAAAGCAGAATGAGACCACATGATTTGAGCTCTTTTTCCAGAGTTGCACAGAATGGGTACTTGTTGGATGAGGGGGCAGGGCTGTTTTCTATTTGATGCTGTAAAGGAAGGGGCTGTGATGTTTTTCTGACTTCTGAGATATGTTTTGTACATGGTGACTTCATTTCTGACTATGTAGGGTAGTAATTCTCTTTTGGTGGGTTACAACTTTTGATAACCCCCAATTATTATCAAAAAAGAAATGGCTGGAGAAGTGTGCCTAGTGATGTCAAATCTCCATATAAAGTAAGAGCAATAACATTTTGTCACATTCAAAAAAAGACAAGGAAAACGCAATAATTTTGTTCGAAGATTGACTGGTAGACGACTCGTGCAATCAAAGGATGGGTCTTAAAAATAAGGTGGGCATTTTCCTCTGTTAAATTTTAAAGAAGGTTGTTCGTTACTCTCTGCCGTACAAAATTGAAACGCCAGGACTTACCGGACCCAGTTGTACTCAATACTTTGCAACTAAGTTGGCTCATTTTGCACTTTGAACCTTGAGCTGTTTGCTGTTTCTTCTGGTTTGATCCTCCTTTGCAGCATTAGAGCTACGTACTTCTATTCTTAATTTAAGAGGCTATTGATTTTATTTATTTATTTATATTATCTTTAACAAATTGCATCACTTTTGATGCAATTAAGATCTTTCATCTGGATCTGATCCCAAGTTTTTGTGGTAAATCTAAAGTTGAACCTTAGTAAGTGTCCCAAAACCAAAGTTGGGGTACGATTAATTTTGTTGGTATTGCACACTAGTGAGACTTGTCGTTTGTTTTACATGAAAAGGATGTTGCAAATATGGCGAACACCAATCAAAAAAGTGCTCCACTAATTGAAAACAACTACCAACCCCAAGATTTGGAAATTGAAATCCCTGTAGAAGTCTTAGAGCTTGTGCCCGAGTGTTGTATTTAAAGGTCCTAGTCGTTTTCATGAAGCAAACCAACAAAGCCTACACTCCTCAATTGATTTCAATAGGACCTATTCATCATGGGAATGAAAATTTGGCTCAAATGGAACGGCAAAAGCTGAGGTATTACAAGAAATTTTTGGAAAGGACTTCCGAGGAGACATTGAAAGAATTTGCCAGCTACATCGGAAATCATTACATGATGCAGTTTTTATCATTGAGCTCTTCTCGAGGGAAAGTAAAAAAAAATTCCGACGACGACTTCTTCTTAAGCCACAAAGCATTGTTAAGAGTTGAACTTTTAATAGATTTGCTGTTACATTCTTTGTCCTTAAAGAACTATATAACCTAGCATTTCCTAAGTCTGATACCTCTTTTCTCGAACTTGCTTGCTGGTACTTTAATGTCCATATAGATTGATCATTGAAGGAAAAGGAGATTAAATGCTTTACGGATTTAATTAAATATTAAGTAGAGAGTAATCGGCTGTGAAACGTTGATTCGTCGAAAATTTACAGCATCTAAAATGCAACGATGTTGTTGCGTGAGGTTGGTGTTAAGTTTATTGGTGTTAAAAATGGTATATTTAAGATTGATGAGAGTATAATTAATAATACTATAAATAGTTTGCTTAATATAGAATTTGAGAAAGGGGTGCTAAAACTCTCAATTATTAATGTGGCGTACGAAATTGAAACTCATTTTATAACCTTGATAGCTTTCGAATAATGTCACTATTCACATAAGGTTCATTTTTGTAATTATATTCAATTATTAGATTCTCTAGTTGATACTGATAAAGATATAGATTCATTGGTAAAAGAAGAGATTATTGTCAATAGATTGGGTTGCAGTGCAGCTGTGGCAAATATGATTAACAATCTGGCGGTGGGAGTCTTACACTCAAGTTTTCTCTATGGCAAAATTGGAATGCGTCTAAACTACTATTATGATAATTCTTGAAATTGTAGAATGGTAACTTCGAAGCATGTTTATTTGAATAATTTTTGAAGAGGAACTGCAACTGTTGTTGCTTTGATCGTGGTGGTACTCACTCTCACACAAACCATACTGACAATCTTAGCTCAAGCAAAGCTCATAAAATAAAATACTCTTACTTGATTGCAGTTTTCTATTCAATTAAAGTGAAAATCAACCTTTTCATATGTGTTAATTTGTGTTTATTTCACACTTTTAAGTTTATTTACCTTACCACTTTGAGTAGAAGGAGAGTTTGTTTTCAACCTTCGTAGCTTTTATCATGTACTGCTACTATCAATGAACGATCGTGTGCCTATTAGATTTTATCATATTTTTATGAGATTGGCTTGTTTCTTGTATGTGGCTATTATCACTCTTCTTTTATTTTTTTTCTTTTTCCATTAAAAAAATCATAACTTTCCTTACTATTTATTCCTTTTTTCTTTAGTTAAAGTATTAAAATTAACAATTAAGAAACTTTTACACAAAATGTTAAAATAAACAAAAAAAAAAAAAAACCAACCTCATACTCTGTGTGGTGTATAAACATTTGTCTGCTACATTTTTTTCTTCAAGCTTTCTACTCTTTGAAGCTAAGGTCGTATCACTGTGATATTGGTTTCTTCTGCAGTGATATTCTGATGATTCAAGTTTACATCAATGTATATTTTGGTTATAGCTTGCATATTGAAATGTAGGACATGTAATATAGTTTAATTAGTTTCCTCTGCTGCAAAGTCCTCTTTGGCACTCAAAGACAGAGATGAACCAAGGGTGGAGAGGGTAGTGTGTTTATGGGGCTGTGACTTCTCAAAAATTTTAAAATGTTGTGTATATTATATATATATATATATATATATATATATATATTATCTTAATGTCCTTTCAAAAATTTTTAATCTTTATTTTTTTATTTTTAACTTTCAATAAAAGTTGATTAACTCTGCCCTGAATTATAGTATAAAAGCTTAAATTCGCAACTTCTTCCTCTGATTTTCTTTTATACGCGCAACTTCTTTGCAACCTTATCTGCATAATATCAAACAATTAGCATTTGCATTACGCAAAGGGTTTACATATGGCAGGTGGTGTTTGGGCCACGGTTCAACAAAATGTCAGGATTTTGTGAAGGAGTTTTGATTCTGCTGGAGAAGGTGAGTTAATCTGAACAATCAAATAGATAATACTTCCATTTGTGGTCTGTTTTGTCCTTGAACATTTCGGTAAAAACTTTCCCAGCTCCATGTGGTCCACGAATATAGAAATTAACCTGTCTGGAATTGGTAAAGAAGCAATCACAAATCAAAGTTTCAACATGAGAGACCTAGGACTCAACCATCTTTTCTTTTGTTGAAGGGGAGCCTGCTCTGTGGAGTGTTTATCTCAGAAAAACACTACAAAAATTCACTATGAAAGATGTGGGGCTGCATATGCTTTTATCCTTGGCCTTTGGGGTAAGGTACATTGAATTTTAGGCACGTAGTTCCTGGAATAATTCAATTATGCAATGATCAACCAGCTGCTCCCCTGATAAAAAAAATGACTTAGGAATTTTTTTTGAAAAGTAAAAGATATATTATTTCATTAAATATGTTTACAAAAACTACCATTCAACGGTGGTAGCGCAGCCAAAGAGCCGAAACATGTGGGACATTGATTTCCCCACTATGGCTAGAAAAAATGGATTGGAATTGACTGAAAGAAATTGTTTCGCCACATGTTTTGTTGATACGAGGGTGGAAGAACTCCTCCTGTTAGGCTAGTATTAATTCGCATGGAGAGCCAAGTGTGGGTAGAATTTGGGTCGGACCCATGCTTTCACTCAGCCAGGTCTAGCGAGTCCCACATACGATTGTGATTCACGGGTGCATGGGACCGACCCAGGGTGCAGATAGGACCCGCATCCAAAGCCACGGACCTGACAACTAGCAAGCAATAATTTTTTGTACGAAAGATTGACTCGTAGACGACTTGTTCGATCCAAGGATGGAACTTAAGAAACAAGGTGAGCATTTTCCTATATAACATTTGAGAGAACTTTGCTCATTGCTCTCGTCAAGACTTACCGGAACCAGTTGTATTCAATACCGAAACCAAGTTGGTTCATCTCGCAATTTGAACCTTGAGCTGTTTCTACTACTTTGATTTTTTCTTCAGCATCAGAAGTATGTACTTCTATTCTTATGAGGGTTTTGATTTTATTTATATTTTATCTTTAGCTAATTGCTTCACTTTTAATGACATTAAGTTCTTTCATCTGAATCGAACCCTATGTTTTTTGGGATAAATCTAAAGTTGTGGCTTGATAAAGCTTTAATCTGAACTTGTGGCTTGATTAATTCTATTGCTATTGCTTATTGATGTTAATTGTCGTTTGTTTACATGAGAAGGAAGTTGCATATATGGCAGCAAACACCGACCAAGAAATTGCTCCACTAAATGAAAACAACGACCAACCCAAAGATTCAGCAATTGATATCCCTGAAGAAGACTCAGAGCCTGGGCGTGAGTGTTGTATTTACAAGGTCCCTAGACGTTTTCGTGCAGGAAACGAAGAAGCCTACACTCCTCACTTGATTTCAATTGGGCCTACTCATCATGGTGACCCAAATTTGGCTCCAATGGAGTTTCAAAAGAAGAGATATTACGATAAATTTCTGCGAAAGACTTCGGAGAAAACATTGAAAGATTTTATGAGCTCTATTGAACTGAATGTAATACGTATAGGCAGGTGTTATGACGTCCAGTCTATCTATATGTTGGAGGCTTCCCAGCTTATTGAGATAATATTCCATGATGCAGTTTTTATCATTACGCTTTTCTTGAGTGATTGGGCGAAAAAACAAGAATTCACCGACGAGGACTACTACCATGATGAGGAGGAGGATGACTACTACGACTTAAACCAAAGTGCATTGTTAAGAGTTAAACTTCTAACGGATCTGATGTTACTTGAAAATCAACTTCCGTTCTTCGTCCTTGAAGATCTATATAAGTTAGTTTTTCTTTCCTCCAATGAATACTCTTCTCTTGATCTTGCTAAGCTAGCCTCCAATGAATACTCTTTTCTTGATCTTGCTTGCTCGTATTTCGGTATAAAAAAAGATCCATCATTCAAGAAAAAGAAGATTAAACATTTTACGGATTTAATTAGATATCAAGTGTTGATGAATTGTCCAAAGTTGGACAATGATATACATATGGGAAACCACAACATGCATAGTGCAACGAAATTACATGACGCTGGTGTTCAGTTTAAAAGTACTACAGTTAAAGATTACTTTCGTGTTATGTTTAATGGTGTTTCATATATTTGTAATAAGATTGGTGATTTTGAGTTTGAAGGTTTTGGCAATATGGTTGTGGATGATGTGCTTGGATCTACTAAGTACGGCTTGCTTGAGGTAGAATTTAAGAAGGGAGTGCTAAAATTGTTAACTATTGATGTGGAGTACGAGACTGAGATTCGTTTTAGAAACTTGATGGCCTTCGAACAATATTACTATCCAAAAAAGGCTTATTTTTGTAGTTATATTAAATTACTAGACTCTCTTGTTGACACTAATGAAGATGTAGATTTATTGGTAAAAGAAGGGATTATTGTCAATAGATTGGGTAGCAGTGAAGCTGTGGCAAAAATGATTAACAAGCTTGCGGTGGGAGTTGTACATTCAACTTTGCTCTATGGTGAAATCGGTATGGATCTAGACCAGCATTATAAAAATTCTTGGAACCGTAGAATGGCAACCTTAAAGCATGTCTATTTTAACGATCTTTGGAGAGGAACTGCGACTGTTGCTGCTTTTATCGTGGTGATACTCACTCTCATGCAAACCGTATTGGCAATCTTAGAAAAAGGAGCACTCACAAAATAAATACTCCTACTTTGAAAGCAGTCTTCAATTCAATGAAAGATAAAGCTAATCTTTTTATGTGTGTTAATTTATGTGTGTTTTGCTCTTTTAAGTTTATTTGCATTTCCACTTTGAGTGAAAGGGGAGTTTGTTGCTCTTATCATGTACTGCTACCATCAATGAATAATTGTGTGCTTATTTCGTTTTATCAGATCTTTATTCGACTGGCTTGTTCCTTGTATGTAATTACTAACTAGTAGTAAGATTTTTATATATGGTATCACTCATTCTTTTTCTTTTTGCTTTTTATATTCAAAGGTCCCAACTTTTTGTACTAAGTAGTCCGTTTTTTTTTCTTTTGTTCAAAGCAAAGTATTAAAACAAACACCTGAATTCATCAAATGTGTAACTTGTGATGATTAAAAAAGTTTTATACAAAATATTAAAATAAACAAAAATAACCAAGATCTCAATCTTTTTCAAATTTCTTTCTTTAAGAAAAAATTTTTTTTAACTGAAGAAAAAATAAAAAATGAATAGTTGGTCATTAAAAGTGATCGGGTTTAATTCACACTTTGAAACTTTACAAGGTCCCTAGATGTTTTCGTGCAGGAAACGAAGAAGCCTACACTCCTCACTTGATTTCAATAGGACCTATGCATCCTGGTAACAAAAATTTGGCTCAAATGGAGTTGCAAAAGAAGAGATATTATGATAAATTTTCGCTAACCGTTTCTTGGTAGAGATTGACAGAATTTCATGAATACGTCATATGGAATTTAAGACGTATAGGCAGGTGTTATGACATCCAATCTATCTATAAGTTGGACGCTTCCCAGCTTATTGAGATGATATTATGTGATGCAGTTTTTATCATTACCCTCTTCTTGAGGGATTTGACGAAAAAACAAGAATCCACCAAGGAGGGCTACAACGATGATGAGGAGGATGTCTACTTCGACTTCTTAAACCAAAGTGCATTGTTAAGAGTTAAACTTCTAACAGATTTGATGTTACTTGAAAATCAACTTCCATTCTTCGTCCTTGAAGATCTAAATAAGCTAGCTTTCCTTACCTCCAGTGAACCCTCTTTTCTCGATCTTGTTTGCTTGTACTTCGGTGTCAATAAAGATCCATCATTCGAGAAAAAGAAGATTAAACACTTCACAAATTTAATTAGATATCAAGTGCTGAGGGCTTGTCCGTTGAACACAAGTCCTACAGGAAGCCATTTTCGCGTAGGAAGCCACAACATGCACAGCGCAACGAGGTTGCATGAGGCTGGTGTTGAGTTTAAATGTGCTGTAGTTAATGATGATTTTGGTGTTGTGTTTAATGGTGTTTCATATAATTGTTATAAGATTGGTGGTCTTGAGTATGAAGGTGTTGAGCTTATAGATATGCTTATGGATGATATGCTCAAAACCACCACGTACGGCTTGCTTCAGGTACGATTTGAGAAAGGAGTGCTAAAATTGTTAACTATCGATGTGGAGTACGAGACTGAGATTCGTTTTAGAAACTTGATGACTTTCAAACAATATTATTATCCAAAAAGAACTTACTTTTGTAATTATATTAAACTACTAGACTCTCTTGTTGACACTAATGAAGATGTAGATTTACTAGTAAAGGAAGAGATTATTGTCAATAGATTGGGTAGCAGTGTAGCTGTGGCAAATATGATTAACAATCTTGCGGTGGGAGTTGTACATTCAACTTTGCTTTATGGTGATGTCGGTATGGAGCTAAACTGGCATTATAAAAATTCTTGGAATCGTAGATGGGCAACCTTGAAGCAAGTTTATTCAACGATCTTTGGAGAGGAACTGCGACTGTTGCTGCTTTCATCGTGGTGATACTCACTCTCATACAAACCGTATTGGCAATCTTAGAAAAAGCAATGCCCACAAAACAAATACTTCTACTTGAATGTAGTCTTCGATTCAATGAAAAATCAAATTAGTCCTTTTATGTCTGCTATTTTGTGTGTGTTTTGCTCTTTTAAGTTTATTTGCCTTTCCCCTTTGAGTGGAAGGGGAGTTTGCTGCTCTTATCATGTACTGCTACTATCAATGAATAATTGTGTGCTTATTTCATTTTATCATATTTTTATTCGACTGGCTTGTTCCTTGTATGTAATTACCAACTAGTAGTAAGGTTTTTTTAGATACTATCATTCATTCTTTTTCATTTTGCTTTTTATATTCAAAGGTCCTAACTTTTTGTACTAAGTATTTCTTTATTTTTTCTTTTGTTCAAAGCAAAGTATTAAACACTTGAATTCATTAAATGTGTAACTTGTGACTATTAAACAAGTTTTATACAAAATATTAAAATAAACAAAAATAATCAAGATCTCAATTTTTTTCAAACTTCTTTCTTTTAAAAATTTTTTTGACTAAAAAAATAAAAAATGAATAGTCGATCTTTAAAAGTGATTAGGTTTAATTGGTATTTTGAAAATTTAAGTCGAACTCATTCATTTAAGTTATATTTATTATTAAATATAAAAATAATTTTATATTAATATTTTTAAATATATTTTATAATTAAAATTAAATAAAAATATAATATATTAATAGAGACATGTGCAATCTAAACGTTTTAATTTTGTTTTTATAATTTCATTTGAACAGGTGGAAGATTTGACGGAAGTGGGTGCAAGTATAAGAACAGGACCTGGAATTCGTCCAAGGGTAGGGGATGAATGAGTTTTATTACCCTTGGTTTAAGCCCATTTTGCTTTCTGGGTTTTCATTTTTCTTTCCTTTTCAGTGTCTGATATGACCTTAACGCAATGAGTACTGTGGTTCAGCTCTGCATCTTTATCTGCGTAATTATCAAGCAGTTAACGCTACTCCCAGTCTCTGTCATTCATTTTCTTAAGAAAGATGAACCTTAGTCTCTGCCATTCATTTATCATACGTTAAGACCTTACTTTCCTACTTTTGTTAATATAGAAACTGTGACAAATTTGCACTACTTGAATCCATTTCTTCGATGTCTCTTAATTACTTTCAAAATATATTGTGAGATCCACAAATGAAAAAATAAAGAGAAACGTTGTCATTCTTTAATGAAAGTCTTTTTTGGTGTGAAAAGAGAGAATTATGTCAAAAATTCTAAATCAAAATTCAAGCATTTTTCATTAGTTTTTAATTTGTTAAAAATATTGGCTGTTAGTCACCCTTATATTTACCTAAACCAAAGAAATAGAATAATGTACTGCCTCATAATGTGAACTAGAAGGAGACGAAAAATAATATTTTCCTTGCAAAATTGACCCTTTTCAATGAATAACATTTTATTTTATGGTAAAGAGAACAATGAGCATATATTCCTCCTTGAAAGAGACCTGACTGGCATTCAATATTCTAGATTAATCTGAGCAATAAAGTCTCTAAGTTGCATGTAGCTACTAACTACCAAGCATTATGAAGATGTACAATTTAAACTAAATAATAATTTAGGGTAGTTAGGAGACTTGTGTAATCAAAGGACAAGATTTAAAGAAACATGGGGGGCGCTTTCCTCTGCTAGATTTGAGAGAACCTTGTTCAATACTTTCGGTCAGCACCAAGAATTTCCGGATTCTGTTGTACTCAATAATCCAACTAAGCTGGTTCATTTCGCACTTTGAGCCTCGAGCTGTTTCTCTTGATCCTCCTCCTCTTCAACATCAGTGGTACGTACTTATATTCTTATGACGGTATTGATTTTCTTTACTTTTATCTTTAACTAATTACTTCACTTTTGATGAAATTAAGTTGCTACATCTATGTCTGACCTTAAGTATTTATTAAAATAAATCTAAAGTTGGGGCTTAACAAGTGTCCCAAAATTAAAGTTTGAACACTCCGTCGGACTTAATAAGGCTTAAATCTTTGATTAATTCTACTGCTATTGCTAACTAGTGAAAAAAACCGACCAAAGCGTGCAATTTTGCAATCAAAATATCCTAATATTTACTGATGTGATCTTTTAATAGAATCGGGCCTATTGCAATCAAACGTGATAATTTTTAAATTAAAAGTCCAGACAATGAGGCATCAAAATTTCAAAACATACCATATATAGCATCATCCCAAAAACGAAAAAATTATTGTTTTAAGAAGATTGTAATTTCTTTGTTTCACTTAATGTTATTATAATTTGTTTTATTTGATATGTTATGATAAGTGTCAATTTTTATTGATATTAAATAAAATTTTTATTCGATCCAGAAAAAAAATAAAATCAAACAAGTGTTTTTCATCATACCAAAAAACTTCGTGATAGTTCTCGTGGTAAATTCTGAGATCGAGCACTCCCTTAAGAGCTTACCGTCTTTGAATTGTTAAGCATAGATTTTGTCTAAACTTCAAAGCACCCCAGCCGTTCCTTCAATCTCTCTTTCTTCCTCTCACTATATATAAAATTTCTTGCTACAATCTTACATATACTGTTGTATTGCCAAGGTTAAGAAAGTGAAAAAGAACAAAATGCTGCCATATCAAACCCTTGAAGAAGCAGCGTTGGCTCTAGGGAGAAACCTAACCCTGGCGGAGAGACTGTGGTACAACTATTCAGCTCAGAAATCGGACTTCCTCCTTTATAGTCACAATGCGCTTTTCATGATCGTGGTGTTCTCCTTGGTCCCTCTCCCCTGTGCGTTCATGGAGCTGAGTCAGTCAAAGAGAATGGCCGAGTTCAAGATTCAACCCAACATAAAAATATCATTCTCCGACATGTTTAATTGTTATAAACATGTTATGAAGATGTTTGCTTTTGTGTTGTGTCCTCTTCTATTCGTTTCCTTCCCTGCCATTAAGGTATGACGAACTGTAGATTGAAGCGACATGGGACAGTCAACGCTTGCTTTCGTACCAAGCCAGAATCTTTCTCGTTGTTGTTGTTCTTTTTTTTTTTTTTAAGTTCATTTGCGTTTCTGGGTGTTTATGCAGTGGGTTGGGATTCATACAAGCTTGCCATTGCCGTCGTTGTGGGAGGTTTTAAGTCAATTGTTGGTTTACTTCCTTTTCGAAGACTACGCCAGCTACTGGTTCCATCGGCTGCTGCTCCATAGCCAATGGGGCTACGATAAAATCCACTACATGCACCATGAATACCGAGCTTCGTTTGGATTTACAGCTCTTTATACCCACTGGGCCGAAATTTTGATATTCGGTATTCCAACATTTTTTGGTCCGGTCATGGTTCCATGCCACATGATCACACTCTACCTTTGGACCAGTTTGCGCCTTGTCGAGGCCATCGACGCACACAACGGGTAAATTTATATAATATATACGAAGTCGACATTACTTTTTTCATAAATTCATCATCACCCTTTCATATGTACGTGATTTTATCATTGATTGTACATTTTCATATAAGTAATTGAAAAAAATTTTAATTGGGTGGAGACTAACTAACCCACTTGATACTTAGCTTATACCCTCCTTTTGATAAATATTTCATTAATTTGACTTTTTTATCCAATATTTTGAACTATGACTTTAATTATTTTGAAATATTGTGTCATTAAATAAATTTGAACAATATATAATTCCTTTTGTCTTTTTTTTCTTTGTTCATTTTCTTTTTGGAATGTTTCGAAATGATGTATTTCCTTTTCTTAGGACACTTAGTATTTTTACTTTTTTTTTATATAATAAACATATTTTCATGATATAAAAATTAACAAGTGATATTTTGATTAATGACAACTAATTAACTATTAATCATAAGAGTCTATATAATTGAAAATAGAAATGCATAAATCTGATCAAACGTAATAACAAAAGAAAATTATTTAAAATTTTCTAAATAGGTCAAAGATTTTTTAAAAGCTTTATGCTAAACGCTTTTCAAATTGTAATATTAAGTACATCAAAATCAAAATTTGATCCTAATCTTGACAAAAGTCAAAAAGAGACAAATATTTAAAGAAGAACAGAGTACTTTTATAAAATAGATGAATTGAGTATTCTTATAAAATTATATTTCTGTATAAATTTTGTAATAGCTGAGTTCTCTTTAATTTCCTTCCTTTTTGTATTGTGCATATATATGAACCATACTGATACAAGGTTTGAGTTTCCTTGGAGTCCGACCAAATTCATACCATTTTACGTTGGTGCGAAGTACCATGATTATCATCACTATGTTGGAGGACAAAGTCAGAGCAATTTTGCTTCGGTTTTTACCTACTGTGATTTTATCTATGGAACTAATAAGGTCTGTCTGTATATATACAAATTATAATTAACATTTACATTTTGGTTCATTTGCCTATGATATATCTGACTTCTTTTCACTAATTCATGAATTGAATTCAGGGATACCGCCATCGCAAGCAAGCCCATGAAAAGGTATTCCATAACCACAATAGGCATATATAGTAAGGAAATTGTTAATGAAAGATTTGGGATTGCAGATTTATGTTGATAAATTAATCCTAAAAGGTTTGAGTAATATGCATATCTTGACTCACTTTGTTCGGTTTTACGTGTAATTTGATAAAATAATTATTTCATATATAGAAGATTTAATAGGATTTAAAGATTAAATTTAAATTAATTATAACAAATTGACATGTATTAGCTATAAAGCGGTAAAGGCATATATGCTAGTACAAAGAAAACAAGAATAATTTTAAGAATTTTCAATTATAATATTTTTAACAGATGGTAATTTGTAGATATTCATGATATCTAAAAGTAAAATAGCTAGCTATGAGGAAAATGTGTAAGAGAATATTGCAGAACAATTAAATTCAATATAATTACACTAAAGTTTGTCAATTTTCAAATTAATGATGCTATATATACTTCTAGCATCTAATTTACTCTGTGTAGTTGAAGGGCAAGTGAGGAAGTGGCAGTGAACATGGTGGAAATACTTAAGGACATCTCTTCATTGAAAGGCTTCAAGCGAGAGTAGCAGTCAGGGTTCATTGAATAGATACGGACTCTCTCACCTAAGTTATAGTTAGATCATAGACCTTTTTTTTTTTTCAAAAAAAAGTTTATTTTCCCTCCAACATTTCTATATCTCAATATGTATGTACCTTTTTTTTTAATACACTAGTTGTTATTTGCAAACATTATTAAAAAACGTTACCAAACAAGGACTTTGGTTTATGACGTCAACCTATCTAGCTTGGTAGGTAGAACGCAAGGCTCTTAATCTTTGTGGTCGTTGTTTGAGCCCCACCGCGGGCGTTTGAGTTTAAAATATGATTGATGACCCAACTAAGCAAATTTAATAACGTGGAAAATTCTTTTTCTTCACATTGGTTGTGATGGGCTCTTAATTTATAAGTTTATTTAAATTTTATTTTTAAAGTTTAAAACCGTACGAGATTAGATTTAAGTTCTGATTTATGACATTTGGTATAAAAGGAAATCTAGATCTTTATTGATATGGGATCCGCATGAAAAATATAAGAATCAAGGTGGACTCAGATTAGTATAAGAGTCCCTTTTGGGGTCGTAATTTATAGCTTAAGTTCCGGTCTATGACATTTGATATCAGAGGAGAGCTGAATCTTCATTAATATGGGGTTTCCATGTGAGATATAAGGGTCGAGGTAGATCCGGATTAATGTAAGAATCCCTTTTGGACTCGTAATTTATAGGTTTATTTAAATTCTATTTTCAAAATTTAAGACCGTACGAAGTTAAGCTTAAATTTTGACCTATGACAATTGATATCAGAGGAGACCTAGATCTTAATTGATGTGGGATCCCCATGAGAGATATAAGAGTTGAGTTAAACTTAGATTAGTGTAAGAGTCTCTCTTCTCTACGAGTAAAAAAACAGTGCAATGAGGGCGTTGCATAATTAGATAGGATAAAATGTCACAAATCCCACATCAATAAGAGATTGAGTGGGTTTTTGATATATAAACATGAGTTTTTCACCATCTATCAAGCATGTCTTTAGAGTTGGGAAATTGGTCCCGTGAATTCTAGGTTGCAAGAGGATGGATTTAAGCTTTGACATGTAACATTAGTAACCCAGCTAAACAAATTTAATAATGTGAAGAATCCTTTTTCTTTAGGGATATGATTATAAATCTTTTAAAGATTCTTTTAATATTATTATCAGTTTTTTTAATATATATATATAGAAGATATGCATAAACATGGTTAACCATTTCAAATGTGTTAAAAGTCTTTTTTTTTATATCATTATCAATTTTTTTAATATATAAAAGATACTTTTTAAAAAAACAACTAAGTAAGCATTGACTTGATTGTCTCATAAATGATGATTTACATCAAATTTAAGCAACAACTAATAAGCATCATCAAGCAAAAAGAAAAAACAAAGGTAAAATGGAGCATTGACCAGGTGTTCCCAAAGGAGGGGAGCACCTTTGGAAGCATGGATCTAGTGCTCCCCTATCTTGATTTTTTATTTTGCAAAAAAAAAAAATATAATAGTAATTTTTAAAATTAATAAAAAAAAAATATCTTTTCAATATTGTCATATCATCAAATTAACTTAAACACTAATAGTTGGCTAACAATTAGACTTATGTGTCTAGTAGAAGATATTTTTTTGACATGCAGTGTCTATTTTAAAAACTAATGGATTTGTTTGAAATTTCGATAAAAACTTAAAGGGTTTTAAGTATTTTACCTTAATAAACATAGAAATAGAACTTTTGCCCTTTCCTTATATTACTAAAGGTTTGACTATGATTTTTGTCAATTAAGTATTTCACAGAAATATGAGTTAGAGAATAGTTGAATTTAGAGTTTCTTTTCAATAGGATACAAGCGATTTTTTGTGTGTGGCAGGCACACTAGGCAATTGCAGGACCTTATTTCTTAAGGATAAATGAGTAATCGTGGGACCATTTAAGAATGTTGAGGTGACCTCAAGGGATAGAAAGTGTTCATATTTCATAACCTTTAAGCTAGCTTTGGCAACGATTATAGTAATATTCTTGACTTACTACCCATTCTTCTCTGATAGTGGCTATCCCAAAGTTGTTGGTGATGAAAACGCTCGAACATATTTGTCATGACTCGTGCCCAAGTTAAGTACTCTAAAAACACATTGCCATTGATTTTCAAAGACCTTACTTTCCTATTTTCTTAATATAGATACTGTGACAATTTTGCACTACTTTAATTCATTTCTTCAATGTCTCTTAATTACTTTCAAAAAATGTTGTGAGATCCACAAATGAAAAACAAAGAGAAACGTTGTCATTCTTCAATGAAAGTCTTTTTTAGTGTGAAAAGAGAGAATGTCAAGAATTCTAAATTAAAATTCAAACATTTTTCATTAGTTTTTAATTTGTTAAAAATATTGCCTGTTAGTCACCCTTATATTTACCTACACCAAAGAAATAGAATAATGTACTACCTCATAATGCGAACTGAGAAGGAGCCGAAAAATAATATTTTCCTTGCAAGATTGACCCTTATTAATGAATAATATTTTATGGTAAAGAGAACAATGAGCATATGGTATTCCTCCTTAGAAAGAGACCTCGCTAGCATTCAATATTCTAGATTAATGCGAGCAATAAAGTTTCTAAGTTGCATGTAACTACAAACTGCTAACTATTAATGAAGATGTGCAATCTAAACTAAATAATAGTTTAGGGTTGACTTCTAATTAGAAGACTTGTGCAATCAAAGGATAAGACTTGCAGAAACAAGGTTGGCGTTTTCCGTTGCTAGATATGAGAGAACCTTGTTCATTACTCTCGGTTCCTACAAAACTGCAACACCAAGAATTTAAGTTTTGATATATTGAATAATTGAATAATGGGAGCAGCTGGTTGATCATTGAATAATTGAATTACTTCAGGAACTACGTGCCTAAAATTCAATGTACCTTGCCACAAAGGCCAAGGGTAAAAGCATATGCAGGCGCACATTTTTCATAGCAAATTTTTGTAGGGTTTTTCTGAGATAACCACTCCACAGAGCAGGCTTCCCTTCAACATAAGAAAAGATTGTTGAGTCCTAGATCTCTCATGTTGAAACTTTGATTTGTGATTGCTTCTTTACCAATTCTAGACAGGTTAATTTCTATATTCGTGGACCACATGGAGCTGGGAAAGTTTTTACCGAAATGTTCAAGGACAAAACAGACCACAAATGGAAGTATACCTACTTGATTGTTCAGATTAACTCACCTTCTCCAGCAGAATCAAAACTCCTTCACAAAAATCCTAACTGAGATTTTGTTGAACTGTGGCCCAAACACCACCTGCCATATGTAAGCCCTTTGCGTAATGCAAATGCTAATTGTTTGATATTATGCGGATAAGGATGCAAAGAGGCTGCGAATACAAAAGAAAAACAGAGGAAGAAGTTGCGAATTTAAGTTTTCGTACTATACTTCAGGGGTAGAGTTAATCAACTTTTGTTGGGGGTTAAAATTACAAAAAGAATAAAGATTAAAAATTTTCGAGAAGGCATTCAGATAAAAAAATATATACCCTTAAAAAAAAGACAAAAAATATATAATATATACAACATTTTTAAATTTTTGGAGAGGTTACAGCTCCATAAACACACAACCCTCCACCCTTGGTTCATCTCTGGTCTTTAAGTGCCAAAGAGGACTTTGCAGCAGAGGAAACTAATTAAACTATATTACATGTCCTACATTTCAATATGCAAGCTAGAACTAAACTATACATTGATGTAAACTTGAATCATCAGAATATCACTGCAGAAGAAACCATTATCACAGTGATACAACCTTAGCTTCAAAGAGTAGAAAGCTTGAAGAAAAAAATGTAGCAGACAAATGTTTATGCACCACGCAGAGTATGACGTTGTTTTCTTCTTTTTTTTTTTTTTTTCTATTTTAACATTTCGTGTAAAAGTTTCTTAATTGTTAATTTTAATACTTTAACTGAAGAAAATAGGAATAATTAGTAAGGAAAGTTGTGATTTTTTTAATTGAAAAAGAAAAAAATTTAAAAGAAGAGTGACAATAGCCACATACAAGAAACAAGCCAATCCCATAAATATATGATAAAATCTAATAGGCACACAATTGTTCATCGATAATAGCCGAATATGATAAAAGCTACGAAGTTTGAAAACAAACTCTCCTTCTGCTCAAAGTGGTAAGGTAAATGAACTTAAAAATGTGACTTACACACAAATTAACACACATGAAAAGGTTGATTTTTGAAGAAAATTAAAAGCTAAGTTGCAAAGCTAAGCAACGAAAAACAAAGCTTAAAAAACAAAGAAGTCTGAGAAGTCTGAAGAATCAAGAATTCCAGAGAATGTGAACCGAAAATTTCTTACTGGGAAGAAGTGTAAATTTCATTTCATTTCCAGTATATATATTCTAACAATTCAAAAACATTTCTTGATAAATCGGATCACAGCAACAAACTACACACAAACCAATGATCCCTCAACGGTAAAAAATTGAAACAGAAAACCATGGTTGTTAAGCCTTAAAACAAACTCAAAAACGACACTAAAATGAAGCATATAGGACTTAACTAAACTTAGCTAAAAAATGACATGAGCAAGATCATTTTGAGTACAGCCAACTTAAAACATAAAAGAGTAAAACGGCACACTTTGGAAACTTATAATTGCTGATGAATAAACGTCATCGTTTTGCACTAAAAAGCTGAAGCTCTTCTCTTGTTCTTCACATGCTATCACTGTCAGAGTATGAATTACCTTTCAACACAACCCCTTAATTCATAATCTGATGAACACCAAGACATTGTCTCAAACATTCAAATCTCTCTCTTCCCAAACTCTTAGTGAATATATCAGCAAGCTGATCACTTGTTGAGCAATGAATCAATTCAATCTCTCCCTCTTTTACAACTTTTCTAAGAGCATGGTACTTAACTCTAATGTGCTTAGTTCTCCCATGTTGAACAGGATTCTTCGATATAGCAATTGCTGACAAGTTGTCAACATTAATCAGTGTTCTTTTTTCTTGCTTAAACCCTAGCTCATCTAATAGCTTCCTCAACCATAAAGCATGATTGGTAGCAGCTGCACATGCCATGTATTCTGCTTCTGCTGTTGATTGAGCTACCATTGGCTGTTTCTTGGAACTCCAAGCAAACACAACACTTCCAAATGAGAAACAAAAACCTCATGTGCTCTTAGAATCATCCAATGAACCTGCCCAGTCACTATCAGAAAAACCTATCAGCTGACTACTCTCCTACTTCATGTACACCAGTCCATAATTCACAGTCCCTCTAACATATCTTAGAATCCTTTTAGCTGCAGCAAGGTGTACTTCTGAAGGATTTTGCATGAACCTTGGCAGCAAGCTTGTTGCAAACATTATATCTAGCTTGGTAGCTGCCAAATAGAGTAAAGAACCAATAATGCTTCTATATAACTGTCCATTAGAATTCTCAGCACCATCTGCTACACTAAATTTAGCACCAATGCACAATGGAGTATTTACTGCCTTGCACATGCTCATATTAAACTTCTTTAATAAATCCTGAGCATATTTACCTTGATCAAGTATGACTTTACCAGTAGTTTGCCTCACTTCCATGCCAAGAAAATAAGTCATAACTCCCAAGTCAGTCATATCAAATTCTTCCTTCATTCAAGATTTTAATTCAGACACATACTTGTTTTCTGGTCTAGTAACCAAAAGATCATCCACATATAATGCTACTATAAGTTCCACAGTATTATGCTCATGCTTCGCATACAAAGTGGATTCATTGATGCTCCTCATAAACCCCTAATTCTTGAAGTATTCATCAATTCTGGTGTACCAGGCTCTTGGAGCCTGTTTCAAGCCATACAGTGCCTTAATAAGCTTGCATACCTTCATCTCAGACCCCTGCTGCACATAACCTTCAAGCTGCTCAATATAAATGTCTTCAGTAAGAATGCCATTAAGGAAGGCCGATTTGACATCCAGATGATAAATTGTCCATCCTTCCCTGGATGACAAGGCAGCAAACATCCTTATAGTGTCATGTCTGGCTACTGGAGCATATGTTTCCATGTAGTCAACCCCATAAACTTGAGCATACCCTTTGACCACCAACCGAGCCTTATACTTATTTATAAAACCATCTGGATTAAATTTGGTTCTGTAAATCCACTTCACTTCTATGATGTTTTTGTCAACTGGTCTGTCAACAAGAGTCCATGTCCTATTCTTGGATATCATTTCCATTTTCAGCATCCATAGCTGACTTCCAATTGTTATCAAGCTAAGCTTACTTGAAAGTTGCTGGTTCAGTTACTGTAATATTGCATATGCTATAAATGTCAGCTAAGCTTCTTGTACATCTAATTGCTTTACTTTCATCCTCCAGATCAGAATCATCATCAACTACAGTCCGTTGAGCATCTACATTAGCTGTTTTGGTGAAATCAACCTGTCCAGCACCACTATTAGGCCAATTCCAACTTTGCCCTTCATCAAATATCACATCCCTACTTACAAAAATATTTTTTAATTCAGGATCAAACAATCGATAGCCTGTGGAGACTTCACTGTAGCCAACCAGAACTGCTGCCACAGATTTTGGATCAAACTTAGTCCTCTTAACATCTGATATCGTAGCATAGCAAATGCAGCCAAATATTTTTAAATGGGAAACATCTAGTTTATGATCAAACCACATTTCATAAGGTGTTTTGCTATCCAGAGCTCTTATATAAACTCCGTTTAAAAGATAGTTAGCTGTATTCACAGCTTCTACCCAAACTACCCCTAGCAACTTTATCTGGTACAACAAGCACCTCCCCATCTCTGCCAAGGTTTTATTCATTTTTTCAGCTTTCCCATTCTGCTGAGGACTATATGGAATAGTTAACTGATGTTGTATTCCACAGGACTCCAGATATTGCTCAAATTCAGTAGATGTATACTCCTTACCATTATCAGTCCTCAAGGTTCTTACACTTTGTCTTGAAAAATTTTCAGCAACAACTTTGAATTTCTTGAAATAACTCAAAGCTTCAGACTTCTGCTTCAAGAAGAATATCCAGCAAAACTTTGAATAATCATCAATAAAGATGATGTAGTATCTGCTTCCATTAAGTGAAGCAGTCTTCATGGGACCACGCAAATCAGTATGTACCAATTCCAACTTCTTGGTAGCCTTCCATCTACTTTCTATAGGAAATGATTTTCTTGTTTGTTTACCAAACTGACAAGTCTGACATATCTTATTCGGTTTTAAAATAACAGGCAATCTTTTCACCAAGTTTCTGAAAGACATCAGAGTCAAAGTATTGTAATTAACATGGCCAATCCTTTGATGCCATACTTCAGACACATCAAGTTCATTATATAAAGCTAAGTGAGCAGCATTAGCCAAATTCAGAGGATAGCAATTGTTTTTCATAGACACTATAATCAATTCTTTACCCTGAGAATCAAAAACTATACAACTATCACCCTTAAACAAAATACGGTAATGCTCATTAGCTAATTGTCCCACACTCAACAGATTATGATCAGCAGTATGAACATAGTGCACAGTAGATATACTTGTTCTGCCTGAAGTAGTTTCAATGTCAACAGTTCCTACTCCTAAAATATCCAGATAATTTCCATCTCCTATCTTAACCTTTGACTTAAAGCTTTTGTCAAGGGTAGAGAAAAGAGATTTATTACTTGTCAAGTGATGGGAGCAAGCACTGTCCAAAAGCCAAACATTAGATCTTCTTGAATTCTCACCAGCTGTTACATTGCTTGAATTTTCATCAATTGTAGCCATAAAGAGAACTTTATCAGCATCTCCATCTGTATGCTCTACAACAGCAGCTTTCTCAGGTGCTTCAGCCCAATTTTTACATATCTTTTCCACATGACCCTGTTGATTGCAAGCCCTGCATTTAACATTGGGCCTGAACCAGTAATATTTTTCAGTATGACTAGTCTTCTTACAATGCTTGCATGGTGGAAATTCCCTCTTCTGATCCCCCTGTTGAGTATCTCCACTCTTCCTTCCTTTGTTTTTCTTATCAATTGAACTGTCCTTCAAGCCATTACCTCTCATTTTCACATTTTTAGCTTTAGCTACTAAGGCAAAATTTGATGCACTCTTTTGTTTGAAAGCCCTTTTTTGTTCCAGACCTTCCAAAGCATGAACTAACTCCTTAAAAGTAATCTGAGCTAGATCCTTGGAATCTTCTAATGAGGACACCTTAGTCTCATATTTCTCAAGTAAACTCATTAACATTTTGCTTACCAGTCTCTCTTCTGTAACCTCCTTCCCTAGTAGCCTCAATTGGTTCACTAATCCCATCATCTTTCTAGAAAATTCTCTTATGTTTTCACTGTCCTCTATTCTTAACATTTCAAATTTCTGAGTAAGATTAAATGCTTGAATCTGCCTAGTTCTTTCACTCCCAAAAAACTCCTCTCAAATAATCCCAAACTTGCTTAAGAGATTTCAAATGCATAACCTGAGCAAAACTTTCATCAAATAAAGCTGAGTGAAGGCAAGACAGAGCTTTGTACCTTTTGGCTTTGTCTTCCTCAAATTGCTTGATCTGAGCTATCATCGGATTAGCTCTCCTTTGCACTGGTTCCTCATCAGTCTCCACTGCTTCCCACAACATGAAGGCTCTGAGATAAGCCTCCATTTTCACACTCCAGAATGAATAGTTCTCTCCGGTGAACTTTGATGGAGCTGATGCATTGAATCCATAGCTCATATTTACAAAAACTGATCAAATCCTAAGCCCTTAAGATCACTGAGAGCTCTGATACCAATTGAAGAAAATTAAAAGCTAAGCTGCAAAGCTAAGCAATGAAAAACAAAGCTTAAAAAATAGAGAAGTCTGAGAAGTCTAAAGAACTAAGAATTCCAGAGAATGTGAACTGAAAATTTCTTACTGGGAAGAAGTGTAAATTTCATTTTATTTCAAGTATATATATTCAAACAATTCAAAAACATTTCTTGATAAATCGGATCACAACAACAAACTACACACAAATCAATGATCCCTCAACGGTAAAAAATTGAAATAGAAAACCATGGCTGTTAAGCCTTAAAACAGACTAAAAAATGACACTAAAATGAAGCGTATAGGACTTAACTAAACTTAGCTAAAAAACGATATGAGCAACATCGTTTTGAGTACAACCAACTTAAAACATAAAGAGTAAAATGACACACTTTGAAAACTTATAATTGCTGATGAATAAACGTCATTGTTTTGCACTAAAAAGTTGAAGCTCTTCTCTTGTTCTTCACATGCTATCACTGTCAGAATATGAATGTAACGACCAAACTTCGGTCGCTACTGACGTCCGAGACCTACGGGAGACCCTGCCAAGTCCCGAACAAATCTCTATGAAATTCTCAAAGACATTTATTAAAAATGCTCTCATGTGCATAAGCGATTAATAATAATAGTCGTACTACTGATATTTCTTTTTAAATTATAACAATTAAATGTCAACCACTAAGTTTTTAACAATACATATCCATGAATTACAATAATTCACAACATCTAAAAATCTTATGTAACTTAACCCTAGACAGTGGAGCGAGCTAAGAGATGCCTTTATCTATTCTCAATAGACTGAATACGCTGATGAATACACACTAGGCTGATCCTTGCCTGAAAAAGGAGAAATAAAAGGGGTGTGAGTCTCATAGACTCAGTGATCATCATCGACCTCGTGAGCAAGTGAGAAGGGGAAACAAACAGAAAGGTTGAATGTTTATAAATCCAAGAGTAAGTGTAAGAAACACATTCCATTAAACTGTGAGATTTTGTTTTTATACCTTACAAGTCTTAAAAGTAATAAATCACCAATAAACAAATATTAAAACGGTTGTATCTAAAGTATTAAAAAATCTTTCAACTTCAATAACCAATCAATAATAAATTCAATGGCAAGTGTAAATGAAATGTCTCAAATATAAAAATGAGAAATAACCGATCACCGATGAATATGTAAATTTCACTTGCCATTTAATAAAATTTTTCAAGTGTTAATGCCATGCATTGTATAATAAAAATTCACAAGTGAGCATCATCCTTAGGCTTACTCTCTCAGATATCATCACCTACTCATGGGAACTGCCTACGTCACCATATGAATTGGGGCTTCAGGTCCCCCTTTACCTACTCGTGGGAATTGCCCACGTCACCATATAAATCGGGGCTTCAAGTTCCCCTTTACCTACTCGTGAGAATTACCCACGCCACCATATATAATCAGGACTTCAAGTCTCCATTTACCTACTCGTGAGAACTGCCCACGCCACCATATATAAATCGAGGCTTCAGGTCCCCCTTTACCTACTCAGAATATCTCAATCACGTTAAAATGGAAATCATTGCAATTTAATGCATAATTTATTTCAAAGCATGGTATACCCATCAAATCAGCATGTTAAGTGAAATCAATAATAATTTTTTTTTATCAAATCCCATGAATCAAATAATGATCATTGGTCCAAACATTACACAAGCTTGCAAGATATAATTTTGAAGCGAAAGCCATTGAAAGGTTTGTTTTCTCGTAATTAAAACCTTGTAGATATTTACTTATGTATAGTATAAAAAAAATGAATTTAAAATCCTTGATTGCAATCACAAACAACCTAAGACTTTCTACCAACTCATGCTTTCCATAATTTCGTCAACCATCAAATATAACATATATAACATATTTATCAGGATATAATTTTTGAAATTTAGCACCTACTCACCTCACAATAACAAGACACTACATCGCTATTTCTATTTACCGATCGCTCATCACTTCCTCCGACACGCCACTATAGTGCACTATCTTTACTTTAGTGCTTCCTATTAGGGTTAAATTGGCCTAAGCCCAAGTCTCCACCTTTCTTCTCTTTTGGGCTTACCCTTTCTTGTTGCCATTGGGCCTCCTTTCTTGTTACTATTGGGCCTTTCTCATGGGCTCTTTCCACTTCTCCTTATTGGGTTATGCCCACTATTTTTTTTTTCTTTTCTCTATTCTTTTTTTTCCTCTCTCTTTCTTGGTCGGCTGCACCTTTTTTCTTTTGTTTTTTCTTTCTTCTTCCTCTTCCCTACCGACATCGTACCTTTCTTCTCTCCCTTTTTCCTTTCTTTTCCTTCCTTCTCTCTCCTTTTCCAGCCGATGGACCTTCCTTCTCTCTCTTCTCCTCCGGCCAGCCTTCTCCCTCTCTTTTCCTTCTCCTCCAGCCGATCTTCATTCTCTCTTTTTCTTTCCTTTCTTCTTTCTCTTTCCCTCCTTCTCCTTTCTTTCCTTTCTCCTTTCTTCTTTCTTTCTCTTCTCGATTTTTGGTTGAATGTTTTTTTTTTCACTCCCTCATAGCCGACTCTTTCTCTTTTGCAGCTCTTCTCTTTTTTTTTTTTTATTCTTTCCTTCTTCTTTATTTTCTTCTTTGACCGGCCCCCTACCGTTTTTTTTCTTTTCCTTCTTCCCTTTGTTCCACGTGGCCAGCCCCCATTTCATTCTTCCCCTTCTTTTATTTTTGCCTTCAGCCGGCTCCTACCTTTCCTTCCTTCATACGGGGTGTTACAATGAATTACCTTTCAACAATTTTCACTTTAATTGAATAGAAAACTAAAAACAAGTAAGAGTATTTTATTTTATGGGCTTTGCTTGAGCTAAGATTGTCTGTATGGTTTGAGAGTCAGTACCACCACGATGAAAGCAGCAACAGTTGTAGTTCCTTTTCCAAAATTGCTGAAATAGACATGCTTTAAGTCTTGACGAGAGTAGTGAGCAAAGTTCTCTCAAATGTAATACAGGATTATGCCCTCCTTTTATCTTAAGTACCATCCTTGGATCGAACGAGTTGTCACGAGTCCATCTTTCGTACAAAAAATTATTGCTTGCTAGTTGTTAGTTGTCAGGTCCGTGGCTTTGGATGCGCGTCCTATCTCCATCCTGGATCAGTCCCATGCACCCGTGAATCACAATCGTCTGTGGGACTCGCTAGACCTGGCTGAGTGAAAGCATGGGTCCTACCCAAATTCTATCTACACTTGTCTCTCCATGCGAATTAATACTAGCCTAACAGGAGGGGTTCTTCCACCCTCGCATCATCAAAACATGTGGAAAAACAATTTCTTTCATTCAATCCCAACCCATTTTTGTTGACCAGGGGACCAGCTGGTTGATCATTTCATAATTGAATTATTCCAGGAACTACATGCCTTAAATTCAATGTACCTGGCCACAAAGACCAAGGGTAAAAGCATACGCAGCCCCACATTTGTCATATCGAAATTTTGTGTGTTTTTCTGAGATAACCACTCCACAGAGCAGGCTTCCCTTCAACAAAAGAAAAGATTGTTGAGTCCTAGATCTCTCATGTTGAAACTTTGATTTGTGATTGCCTCTTTACCAATCTCCAGCCAAAATGAAGATTGGACCCGCATCCAAAGCCACAGACTTGACAACTAACAACTAGCGAGCAATAAGTTTTTGTACGAAAAATTGACTCGTAGACGACTTGTGCAATCCAAGGATAGGACTTAAGAAACAAGGTGGGCATTTTCCTCTATAAATGTGAGAGAACTTTGCTCATTACTCTCGCCAAGACTTACCGGAACCAGTTGTATTCAATAACGAAACCAAGTTGGTTCATCTCGCACTTTGAACCTTGAGCTGTTTCTGCTGGTTTGATCCTTTTCTTCAGCATCAGAGGTATGTATTTCTATTCTTATGAGGGTTTTGAATTTATTTACTTTTTATTTTTAGTTAATAGTTTCACTTTTGATGAAATTAAGTTCCTTTATCTGAATCTAACCCTATGATTTTTCGGGGTAAATCTAAAGTTGTGGCTTGATAAGGCTTTAATCTAAACGTGTGGCTTGATTAATTTTATTGCTATTGCTCACTGGTTTAATTGTCGTTTGTTTACATGAGAAGGAAGTTGCATATATGGCAGCAAACACCGAACAAGAAGTTGCTGCACTTATTGAGAACAACCACCAACCCCAATATTTGGAAATTGGTATCCCTGAAGAAGACTTTGAGCTTGCGCCTGATTGTTGTATTTACAAGGTCCCTAGTCGTTTTCGTGAAGCAAACCAAAAAGCCTTCACTCCGCGGTTGATTTCAATAGGGCCTATTCATCATGGTAACAAAAATTTGGCTCGAATGGAGAGGCAAAAGGAGAGATATTACGACAAATTTTGTCAAAGGACTTCCGAAAACACATTGGAACAATTTGCCAGTTTCATCAAAGCGCGAGTAAGAGATATATGCAGGTGTTATGATGTCGAATTTGTCTTGGACACTGAGTTGGCGGTTTCCAAGTTTGTGAAGATAATATTATTTGACGCAGTTTTTCTCATTGAGTTGTTCTTGAGGAACTCTGAAAAAGAAGTCATCGACTTCTTAGTCAATAAGGTATGGTTAAGAGTTGAACTAGAATTGGATTTGTTATTACTTGAAAATCAACTCCCGTTCTTTATCCTTGAAGCTCTATATAACCTAGCTTTTGCTACCTCTGGTAAACCCTCTTTTCCCCACCTTGCTTGCTTGTTCCTCAACGAAAACGAAGATCATTTAATCAACAAAAAGGGGATTAAACACTTTATAGATTTAACTAGAAGCGTTCTAGTGAGAACTTGTCCTTCAAACTCAATTGAGTGTATCGACAACATATACAGCGCAACGATGTTGCATGAGGCTGGTGTTAAGTTTGAAGCTATTAAAGATAACGTTGATGTGAGTGACTTGTACGTAAAATTTGCAAAAGGAGTGCTAAAAATCCCATATTTTTATTGGAACGACCACAGTGAAATTTGGATTAGAAACCTGATTGCCTTCGAACAATGTCACTATTCCGGGGAGGCTTATTTTTGTAGTTATATGCAACTGTTAGACTATCTTGTTGACACAGATAAAGATGTGGATTTGTTGGAAAAGGAGGGGATTTTTGTTAATGATATGGGAAGCAATGCAGCTGTGGCAAATATGATCAACAATCTCATGACGGGTGTTGTAAACCTTAGTGTGTGTTATGACAAAATAGGAAAGGATTTGAACGAGTATTATGATAATCCTTGGAACCGTACAAGGACAACCTTGAAACATGTCTATTTCAACAATCTTTGGAGAGGAACTGCTACTTTTGCTGCTTTCATCGTAGTGGTAATAACTCTCACTCAAACCGTATTGGCAATCTTGGATCGAGCAATGCCTACAAAATAAATACTCTTACTTGATTGGTAGTATTCGATTCAAAGAAAAATGAAATCAATCTTTCTATTTGTGTTAGTTTGCGTTTCTTTTGCACTTTTTTAAATTTATTTGCCTTTCCACTTTGAGTGGAAAGAGAATTTGTTTTCAAGCTTTGTTGCACTTATCATAAAATGTACTGTTACTATTAATGAAGAATTGTGTGCCTATTAGATTTTGTCATATTTTTATGGGATTGACTTGTTCCTTGTATATAACTAACTGGTAGTAAGACTATGACTCATTCTCTTTCTTTTTTCTTTTTATATTCAAAGGCCACAACCTTTTTTACTAATTATTCTTTCTTTCCTTTGTTCAAACTAAAGTATTAAAATAATTCGTGAATTCATTAAATGTGTAACTTGTGACAACTAAAAAAGTTTTTCATGAAATGTTAAATTAAAAAAAAAAACTAAGATCTCAAATGATTTTTCAAACTTCTATCTTTTAAGGAAAAAGAAAATTTCTCATGATTAAAATAAAGAATAACAAATAAATAGTTGATCGTATGAGATTGACATCTTAAAAACTTAAATCCGAACTCACCCATTTAAGTTATATTTATTTTTAAATATAAAAATTTTTATTACTATTTTAAATTTATAATTAAATAAAAATATAATATTTATTATTACAAAAACATTTTTGGATTGTGCTGGTCGAGCCTGGGTCTAAAAAATCATGACCAAGTCTGGCCCAAGTCGGGCCAATCCAATCAAGGAAGCGGTACGAAGAGCAGCAGCTTGGAAAAGGATCAAACTGCAAAGTCAGTGAAAGTCTGAAGAAGGAAGAGACAAGTCATGGAGGTGGAGGAGAGCGGTGGTGATGGAGATAGGACCCGCGTCAATAGCCACTGGTATTGGGCCACAGCAAGCGTTGCCACAGGTAGAACTATTGGTTCCCGTGTTTTCAAATTTTCACCTTCAACATTTATAATTTTGTTTTTATAATTTCATTTGAACAGGTGGAAGATTTGATGGAAGTGGGTGCAAGTAAAAGAACTGGACTTGGAATTCGTCCCAGGGCAGGGGATGAATGAGTGCTTTAGCCTTGGTTTAAGGCCATTTTTTCTTTCTGGGTTTTCATTTTTCTTTCCTTTTCAGTGCCTTGTGTTACCTTAATGCAATGAGTTTTGTGGTTCAGCTCTGCATCTTTCTCTGCATAATTATCAAACAATTAGCATTTGCATTACGCAAAGGGTTTATCTATGGCAGGTGGTGTTTGTGCCACGGTTCAACAAAATGTCAGTTAGGATGTTGTGAAGGAGTTGTAAGTTGACAACAAACACTTGAAGCTGAAAAAAATATAGTATTCAATTTTCCAACACTTATCATTTTTTTTTTTGTGGGGAAGTTTTTCGGCAGACAACCCATGATTGCAGGGGGAATTCTGGTAGATGGTCGCTATACTGCCCATTACCGAATGGCTGCAGTTAAGAACCAGATGGAAATTGCGCCCAGCACCCTCCATTTAGCATCTGCAGAATACAAACGTAGTTTTCTGCCTGACATGTTACGAATGGTTTTAACATATTTCATTGTATTCCTGGTAGGTGGTGAATCCTGCACAAGTTCTGAAATTTGGATTCCATGTGCCATTTTTCGAAACTTTTACCGTCCTGAAACTAGGGGTGTTGAGATGATGCCTTTTCCTGACAATGCAATGTGGTCCATGGATTTCCCACACACACACACACACAAAATGTTCCCTTGCGAAACTATAAATTAATATATATTAAATTTGTGGGTGAGATATGAGTGGTTGGTTAAAGTGATTTTCTACAAATAGCATCTTACTTATAGAACATGCACATCATATTTAGACAAGGATACTTTGTCGCTTTATAACAACCTCTTTAAAAAAACAATGATTTTTTGTCACTTCAAACAATAAGAAAAAGCAAAAACAATGACTTTGTACGACGGTTGGCTCTTAATTGGACGAAACAAGTGGGCTCTTTCCAATGTTAAGAACTGATTTTGTACAAGGATTACCCCATTTTGCACTTTGAACCTTGAGCTGTTTCTCCTGGTTTGACCTCTTTCTCTTCAGTGGTACGTACTAATTCTATTCTGACGAAGGCATTGATTTTATTTACTTCTTATCTGTAGCTAATTGCTTCATTTTTTATGTAATTAAATTTTATCATTCGGATTTGACTTCAAATTCTTTTGGGATAAATTTAAAGTTGGGCGTCATAGGTACCTCAAAACGAAAGTTTAAACACCATGTTGGACTTATCAAGGCTTAAATCTAAAGTTGAGGGTTGATTAATTCTGTTGATATTGCTAACTAGTGAGAAATATTGTCGTTTGTTTCCATGAGAAGGAAGTTGCTTATATGGCGAACACCGATCAAGAAGGTGCTTGACTAATTGAAAACCACCGTCTGACTTCTCTCTAAACTCTTCCCTCCGTTGGCCGCTTTCTACTCCTCTCTCACCTTCTCCTCCACCGGTGGCTTGAAGCTCGATCACCAAAAACCCTAAATATCTCTTCCCTCTACTGGCAATTTGTTAGTATTTTTTTATTATAAAAAAATGCAGTTGTTGATACATAATTTTATGATTTATTATAGATTAAATAAAGATATTACTTTTTAATAATCTTTAACATCTTAATAAGCTTAGTAAATATGGGTGCAAATTTTTTTATTCTCGAAAGTAGAAATCTTTATTCATTATATTTTTAAATTGTCATTTTTTTGAATAATTTTTATTGATGAAAATTGTTATTTATAAAAATAAAATTAATGATAAGAATGAATTTTTCATTAAATCACGTAGAAAATGGTTTATTTGATTTAAAATTGTTTGTTCATTGTAATTTTAATTTTAGTCATTAAGTTGAAAAAATTAAAAATCAATTTAGATTTATAATGAAAAGTAAATTGACTGTAAATCTTGTTGCTGAGTCTATATACATGCTATGTAATTGAAGTTTGATGATGAATGAATTTCAAAACTGTTGATGACTATAATTCCTCTTAAAGATTCTAAACTAATAGCATGTGACGCTATTTATCTTTGTTACATTATTATCTTAACTATTTACTTAATGAATTTTTAGCTGGATAACTATAAGCAAAATCTAATTTTAAAAAAATTTACAAAAAAAAAAACGACAAACTTTCATATGATCAACCTGGAATGAATTTGAGTATTTCCTATAACCCATCATTGGATTTGAAGATAGTTGTACAGACCTTCTATACAAATAAATTGATATAATATTTGTCTTGGTATGTGCTCATACAAAATAAGCTCTAAAGATAAAAAACAAAAGAAATCACATATCTTAATCTCTTAGAAGAAGTTGACTACCATGTAAAAATATTTAGGGTTTATATTGAAAGATTTTTATTGGTGCTAGAACCGTTTTACATAAAATTTTCTCTATTTAATTAAATTATCTTTATTCAGCTGATATAATATTTAATGTGGTAACTATGCTCCTCAACTCAAAAAAAAAAAAGACAAAAGGAAAATTTACAAATAAATAACTTGAATATATTTATAGACCATAATCCTAAGCTTATATAATTTGTATTTTTCCTTAATTTATAGTTCCAACTCAAAAGAAAAAAAAATACAAATGAGTAATTTGGATATATTTACAAACCATAATCATAAATCAAAATTAAAAAATAATTCTATTTTACATTTTGCTAAGGGATTGAGCATAACTAGGTAAGTTAATGGATGATAGGGGCAACTATCATATGTTAAGTCTGATAATATATCTTGGTTAACAAGAAATAAGTTACGTTTATAATTAACATTTTTTTTACAAAATAATAATTAAAAATAAAGAAGGAATAGAAACCATAAACTAATTATCAAATTAATCAAATAAAATAAAAGCAAATACAATAACAAAACATTGGTCAAGTAATGACATTAATTGGTCACTTATAATAGAGAGCTGTTTTAAATTGAAGAAGATATAAATCAAATAAAATAATAAAATATTGACAATTAAATATAAAAATTTTAAAAAATTTACAATTTTTGTGTTCTATAAAATTTACTATTTTCCTTTTTATATAATATTTTTTTCAGATTAAGTAAAAAAACATATCAAAAGTCCTTACTTTAAAAAAATAGTAATTCCTTTCCTACATAATTATTTAATTTTTTAATCATAAAATACTAATCCAAACTTGAATTATAAGAATGAATTTAATCACTAAATTGTGGATATGATGATAGAATGTTTGATGATATTATCAAGGGAGATGTTGTGCATATATCGGAAGATGAATTGGAGAAAGTGTGTGATGCAAGATTCGTTAAATGGTTTAAAAATTATGTAAGTTTATGTAAATTATAAGTGAATTTTTAATAATATTGACGCATTAATTATGTAATTATTAATTTTGATCTTGTATGTCATGTTTGTAGGTTGCAACACATACAAATGAAATTAACCCACGTATACTTGAAATTGCTCATGGTCCAGGACGTATGATAAGGTGTTACAAAGGATACTTTGTAAATGGTTTCAAATTTCACACCCTAGATTACGGGCAAAATCGTAAGACAATGAATAGTGGGGTTTGCATAAAAGGGAGTTTTTACAATGATTATGAGCGTGACTTTTATGGTATTTTAGTGGATATAATTGAGTTGAAGTATTTTAAAATCGAAAACAGAGTTGTGCTATTTAAGTGTCATTGGTTTGACACTAAAAAAGGTAATAAGGTAGATCCTTTGCATGGTCTTGTTGAAATTAAATGCAACTCAATACTTGCCAATAATGAACCATTTGTTTTAGCAGCACAAGCTCACCAAGTTTATTATAGTAGTTATCCATCACGGAAAAGAGATCGATGTGATTGGTGGACAATATTTAAAACAAAAGCTAGGAGTAGATATAACATTCTTAGTAGTGGAGATAGAGAAAATGAAATTGATTTGAATGAAGAAGTATACCAAGAAGACGTGTCTATTTCAATGAATGCTACTCCATCGGAAGAACTTGATAACTTGACAGTCTTAGCAAATGGTGATTATGATGAGGTTAATCTCTTGATTGAGGATGAAGACGATGACATGCAAAGAGATGAAGATGAAGAAGATGACATGGAAAGAGATGAAAATGAAGATGACGATGAAAAAGAAGATGAACTTGAAGACAACGCTTCTGAAACTTTGAGTGATGATAGTGATAATAATGAAGAACATGAATTTGATTATTCTGAAAGTGAATGATGATGGTTGGCATATATGATATTGGTTTGATATTTTTTGTTACATGTTGTATATTTGTTAATTTTATAATATTAAAAGATCTTGACTGTGTGTGAAATTTAATCTAAGTTTATATTTATAAATGTTGAGATTAATACTATATAATGTCAATTTTATTGTACCAATGAATAATCATACTTTTCATTGTTGTAATTGATGGTTTCTATACTTTGTTTCAATTTTATATCTAATGGATTTGTGTCTGACTTTTAACATTATAAATGTTGCAAGAATGATGGTTAAAAGGAAGCATTCAAAATCGTGACCTAGATCAAAAAATGCCTCTGAAAGTATGTCTTTGTCTACAAATGCTAGAGAATTTGTTGATCTATCCATTCAACAACAGATGCAGCTGGAGTTTCATGATGTGCCATTTGAGACACCTTCTTTGTTGGGTGCATTTGCAAAGCAAGTAGAAAATGAGACATCTACTCACGATTCTCGTAGATCCCCATCTATTGATTTAGATGCAAGTGTAGATGACATATCCTCAAGGTCAAGGGGTAGAGGACCTAGTGTAGGATTACAGACTCATGTTGATCCAGCGAACAGATTGTGTATAACTCCAATTGGGGAGAGGTGTGTTGTCTTAAGATATTTCTAATAGTTGTTAATGAAATTGTCATATTTATTAAAAACATTAATATATTAAAATTTTCTTTTATATTCTATAAGCACTTTTTTCGAGCGAGAGGTCACCGCTACAATCACAAGGATCATCAAAAATCACTTTAATGGTCCATGGTCGATATGGAGGAAAGTCCCTAATGATGTAAAGGAGTTAATGTTTCAAAAATTTCAGGTATGTAGTTTGTTATTTATTGATTTATTATAACTTTAAGTTTTCAATTAATTTCTATCAATTTTTTTAATAATGAAAAAATTTTGAACTAGGAAAAATGTGTTTGGTCTGCAAATCACAATGTTTTGGTTCGACGAATATGGGAAAAAATTTGTTCTGATCAGTTAAGAGACATGCTGTCAGAAGAAAGGAATAAAGCAATGACAGAAGCCAAAACAAACAACATTAGGGACTACAAAGGCATGTCAAGGGAATAGATCACGAATAAAATCTGGGATCTCCTTATCGATACGGTATGAGGTACAGAAGAATGGCAAGACAAATCGAGAAAAGCAAGGCAAAATGGTTTGACGGCAAAAGAATGAAGCATCCCAAAGCACACTGGCGGTTCAGTTTCATTTGTGGTTCATGCAAAAAGGATGGTATGAATTACTTTTACTTCTCATTTATATGTTTGGTTTTCTTTCAAACTAAATTTAAATTGTCTGTTTAGTAGTTTGACTTTGATTTTTCCTTTTATGTAATTTATATATATCAATTATGATTGAGTATATGTAGTTGTAAATAAATGCAGGCAATTGAGATGAAAGGAGATTTTAGTTTTTTGGAAGTGTTCAACCATACTCATAAGCGTTTAGGGGGTCATGGTGATTTTATAGATAACAAGTCCAAGTCTATGAGTGTACGTACCAAATTGATTAATTTTAAAATTAAAGTTGACAACTGTAGTTGAATACTAATCTAGTTTAATTTTTTTTTTGTAGGAAATGTATAATTCTGTAATATCACAGAAATATGGTGAGTATTCATCTTCTCAGCCAGAATTCGATCCGAATGCTTGGACTAAAGCAATAGGAGGGATTGAGACTACACGCATTCACGTGCATGGGTTTGGTACTCGGGTCCCTGCTACAGCTTTACTTACTGGAACACACATCAATGTAGCAACATCTGAGTCTGCATGTGACCCTATGCCCTCAAACGCTACCAGTCCCGCAATTGCATTGGAAGAGAAAGTAGAAAATCTTTTAAAAAACTTGGGTAAGATACGTGATGAATTACATGGAGAAATACATGAAGAAATTAAAAATGCAATGGCAGAAAGCATAAGTGAATTTATGGCACGTATGAAAAGTATGATCATGACTAATGCACTTTCAAAACAAGGAACTGCGGGACCTTCAAGCTAACATCTGCACAAGTAAGATCACATTTCATGATATGATGTCAATGTTTCACTGTTACACGGAGATACTTTTTAGTATAGCTGTTTAATAACAATTTTAGTTTTATAATCATATGTGTTTAACTTTTCTTAGATATTGTGTGTTAGGGTAATTTTAAATTATATGAGTTTCACATTGAATTTCAGTTTTTAATATTTGTTTCTTTTATATAATATGAAATTCAAATGTCGATGTGAATGGATATTTTATTATCGAAATAGAAATTTGTTTTTTTTTTGTAAAATAATTTTTGGTAATTTTTTGAGAAATTGATAATCTAATAAAATAATTTCCGTTGGAAAAGCATTTCCAACAGAAAATTTCATGGCAAATGCTTTTTTGAATATAAAACAATTCCATTGGAAAAGCATTTCCAACGGAATTTGGAAAAGCATTTCCAACATAATTCTGTTGAAAACGATTTTCCAACGGAATTGTTTCCAACGGAATTGCTTCCAACAGAATTGTTTCCAACGAAAATTTCTATAGGAAATTTTCAATGGAATTCCTTTGGAAATTAATTTCCAACGGAAATCCAGTCGAGTTCCCTACAATAAGCTCATTTTTCCAACTAAAATTTCCAACGAAAAGTATTACTTACGATACTTTTACCGATGGAATTTCCAACGGAATTTAGCCTTTTTCCAATGAAAAATTTCGTTGGAAAAGGCTGATTTTTTTTGTAGTATCTCGATCTTGTTTGCTTGTATTTTGGTGTCAATAAAGATCCATCATTCGAGAAAAAGAAGATTAAACACTTTACGGATTTAATTAGATATTAAGTGCTGAGGGCTTGTCCACTGAACACAAGTCTTGCAGGAAGCCATTTTCGTATAGGAAGCCACATCATGCACAACGCAACGAGGCTGCAGGAGTCTGGTGTTGAATTTAAATGTGTTGTAGTTAATGATGATTTTGGTGTTACGTTTAATGGTGTTTCATATAATTGTTATAAGATTGGTGGTCTTGAGTATGAAGGTGTTGAGCTTATAGATATGCTTATGGATGATATGCTCAAATTTACTATGTACAGCTTGCTTCAGGTACGCTTTAAGAAAGGAGTGCTAAAATTGTTAACTATTGATGTGGAGTACGAGATTGAGATTCATTTTAGAAATTTGATGGCCTTCGAATAATATTATTATCCAAAAAGACCTTATTTTTGTAGTTATATTAAATTATTAAACCCTCTTGTTGACATCAGTAGAGACGTAGATTTACCAGTAAAAGAGGGGATTATTGTCAATAGATTGGGTAGCAATGTAGCTATGGCAAATATGATTAACAATCCTGCGGTGGGAGTTGCACATTCAACTTTGCTCTAAGGTGAAATCGGTATGGAACTAGGGTGGCATTATAAAAATTCTTGGAACCATAGATGGACAATCTTGAAGCAGGTTTATTTCTACAATCTTTGGAGAAGAACTGTCACTGTTGCTACTTTCATCGTGGTGATACTCACTGTCTTACAAACCGTATTGGCAATCTTAGAGAAAGCAACACTCACAAAATAAATACTCCTACTTCAATGCAGTCTTCGATTAAGTGATAAATAAAATTAGTCTTCTTATATGTGTTAATTTCTTTGTGTTTTGCTCTTTTAAGTTTATTTACCTTTCCACTTTGAGTGGAAAGGGAGTTTGCTGCTCTTATCATGTACTGCTACTATCAATGAATAATTGTGTGCTTATTTCATTTTATCATATATTTATTTGATGGGCATGTTCCTTGTATGTAATTACAAACTAGTAGTAAGATTTGTTTATACACCATCACTCATTCTTTTTCTTTTTGCTTTTTATATTGACAGGTCCCAACTTTTTGTACTAATTATTCCATTTTTTTTGTCTTTGTTCAAAGCAAAGTATTAAACACGTTGACACTTTGAAAATTTAAGTCGAACTCACTCATTTAAGTTATATTTATTATTAAATATAAAAATAATTTTATATTAATATTTTTAAATATATTTTATAATTAAAATTAAATATAATATAATATATATTAATATAGACATGTGCAATCTAAACTTTGTAATTTTGTTTTTATAATTTCATTTGAACAGGTGGAAGATTTGATGGAAGTGGGTGCAAGTATAAGAACTGGACTTGGAATTCGTCCCAAGCCAGGAGATAAATGGATGTTTTAAGCCTTGGTTTAAGGCCATTTTTTCTTTTTGGGTTTTCATTTTTCTTTCTTATTCAGTGCTAGGGATGACAATAGGTACCTAGTTATAGAATAACTGCGAATACCCGATCCGATTATATAAGGTTGAAGTACCATATAATCGGGCTTAGGATGAGTTCGGGTAGTGATTTCAGTACTTGTATCGGGTTCGGGTAAAGTTCAGATACCACCCCTTGAGCACCCGTTACTCGAACTTGATTATTATTTATAAATATTTTATTATTATTTTAATAATTAAATAAAAAATTTATAATTTTTACTAACTTTACAAGCAATTCTTTTTGTTAAAAATTAACAAATATATGAAAAGTATGGTTACTCTAATTATTAATATGATGATATTAATATATTTAAATTAAAAAATTATTAGATTGTTAATTATGCTAAATAATATGAATATTATATCATATTATAAAGGAATATAATTATTATTATATATATACTTTTAATATAATTATATTTACTTTCTATTTTGTGTCAACATTACAAAAATTATGACTTATAAAATTATTAATTATAATATATATACCATTGTTTATATAATCTTATAATATATATACTTAAAGAAAGTTTTTGAGATTAGAATAGTTTTGGAACCTAAGTGTTTCTTTTTAATTTCATGAAATTAAGAATAAATCCATATAATTAATTAAATTAATTCATTAAACTATTATTATTACTTAACTTGTAATGTTTTTCAATATATATAGTTTATATATTGTGTTAATTTATAAGAAATATAATTACTATTATATATATTAAAATATTTTTAGTANGTGCTAATTATTTTATGATGTTCTCTATCCCATGGCTTCAAAGCCTATATAACTCTAGGGTATTAAAGTTAGCTTGCTCAACGACCCATGATAGAATAGCTAATCATAAAACAACTAGTTCCTTCCCCACATTCAACTCTCCAATGATTTGAATAATTTTGGAATCTAATTATTTTTTTTAATTTCATGTTATTAAAGACAAACTCATATAATTAATTAAATTAATTTATGAAATTATAATTATTAATTAACTTGTAATGTCTTTTAATATATATACTTTATATATATATATATATTAGATTCATTTATAAAGAATATAATTATTATATTATATATATATTAAAATATTTTTTATGTGTGCATGTGTGTGTGTATGTATATATATATATGTTCTTTAAATATAAACATATTTACTTTCCATTTTGTGTTAACATTACAAAAATTATAATTCATAAAATTATTAATTACAATATATATACCTTTATTTATATAAACTTATAACATATAAATCTAAAGGGAAGTTATGAGATTAGAATAGTTAATTTGGTAATTGGGTATCCATAAAGAAGATTTTAATAATTTTTTTATCTAATTGAGTATTTAAATGGGTTAGGGTAATTATAAAGTAGTGGGAATGTATGAGGATTAGGGTTAAGATAGTAATTTTAAAAATTATTCGAGTAGTTAATAGGGTTAAGGTATTTGATTTTTAATAGGGTTAAGGTTGGGTACCTCGAAATTAACGGGTACCCTACCCATTGAGATCCCAATTCAATGCCTTGTGTTAACTTAATGCAATGAATTTTGTGGTCTGCTCTGCATCTTTATCTGCATAATTATCAAACAATTAGCATTTGCATTACGCAAAGGGTTTATATAAGGCAGGTGGTGTTTGGGCCACGGTTCAACAAAATGTTAGTTAGGATTTTGTGAAGGAGTTTTGATTATGCTGGAGAAGGTGAGTTAATCTGAACAATCAAGTAGGTATACTTCCATTCCATTTGTGGTCTCTTTTGTCCTTGAACATTTGGATAAAAACTTTCCCAGCTCTATGTGGTCAACGAATATAGAAACTAACCTGTCTGGAATTGGTAAAGAAGCAATCACAAATCAAAGTTTCAACATGAGAGATCTAGGACTCAACAATCTTTTCTTTTGTTGAAGGGGAGCCTGCTCTGTGGAGTGGCTATCTCAGAAAAACACTCCAAAAATTCACTATGAAGAATGTGGGGCTGCATATGCGTTAACCCTTGGCCTTTGTGGCAAGCTACATTGAATTTTAGGCACGTAGTTCCTGGAGTAATTCAATTATGCAATAATCAACCAGCTGCTCCCCTGATAAAAAAAATGACTTTACGATTTTTTTTTTTGAAAAGTAAAAGATATATCATTTCATGTAAATATGTTTACAAAAACTACCATTCTACGGTGGCAGTGCAGCCAATGAGCGGAAACATGTGGGACATTGATTTCTCCACTATGGCTAGTAAATGGATTGGAATTGAATGAAAGAAATTGTTTCACCCCATGCTTTGTTCATATGAGGGTGGAAGAACTCCTCCTGTTTGGCTAGTATTAATTCGCGTGGAGAGCCAAGTGTGGGTACAATTTGGGTCGGACCCACGCTTTCACTTAGCCAGGTCCAGCGAGTGCCACTGGCGATTGTGATTCACGGATGCATGTGACCGACCAAGGCTGGAGATAGGACCCGCATCCAAGGCCACGGACCTGACATCTAGCAAGCAATAATTTTTTGTACGAAAGATTGACTCGTAGACGACTTGTTCGATCTAAGGATGGAACTTACGAAACAAGGTGGGCATTTTCCTATAATACATTTGAGAGAACTTTGCTCGTTACTCTCGCCAAGACTTGCTGGAACCAGTTGCATTTAATAACGAAACCAAGTTAGTTCTGTAATATCCCATACATAAAAAAAAAAAAATTTAAAATATAGTAGATATATTTTAGTTAGAGTCAGATTACGTTATCACGTTTAAATAAAAATTAATCAATCTTATCTTATCATATTTAAAAATAATAATAAAAAAAAATAAATTAAATAATAATCCGTTAATCTTATCAAATTTTAAAATAAAAATAATTAATTTTATCCCAACACGTTTAAAAAAAAAGGTAGAAAAACTCACGTAGTTTATTTCATCAGACTCAAATGATAAGCAGTCAGAATAACTTAACACCAAGGAAGAAGAAAGACAGAGAAAAGGGAATAGTATTCAAGGGATTTCTAATTGAGGGATGTTTAGAGTTGTGTTTTCATAGTTTTGGCACAAAAGCTTTAAATAATTTACACTCTTTTTTACCTTTTTATTTAAATTTGGTACTTTTTCGATGACTTTCCGGTGACATGATCAGTACCAATGAAAAGGTCTTGAAAAGATCTTTTCAATGGCTTTTGTAGCATCTCGTTTGGCCTTGTGGTTAGGAAGATATGAATTTTTAAAGTTAATTGGGAACCTGATTTTTAACAGTTTTGACAACTTAATTTTGGGTCACCGAAACTCCATATTCCGGCAAGGTTTTTGTCATTTCTTTGAGGGCTTTTGTAGTATGAAATGAGATGTTTAATTTGGCGTCAATAGCTCAATTATAGGCTTCCTGTGTTAAGAGAATTGAAGCCTCAAAATAAGCTTGTTGAAACTGAAAACCCAGAAATTTGGGTATTTTATGATGATTTTGAGAATATTAGCTTTCGAAACTTGGGAATTTTTTGTTCTTTTTAATCGAAAAAAATTTTGGTGCTGTACTATGATATGAATACTGCATATTGGTGTTGATTTCATCACTGGAAATTTTTCAGGTTAAAAGTTATAAAAGCTCAAAGTAGGCCAAATGGCCATCTAGATTTTGAAAATTTCAGAAAAACAGAAAATCCCTTTTAATTTTTTTTGAAATTCGATTTTAATTAATATGTGATAAATTCTGCTGTAAACTTCATAAATATTGAATATGTGATTTCTACTGTATTTTTATATCTAAAAGTATATATATTTATATTTTATAAATTTATTTCTTAAATTAGTAAATTTTATTAAAATATCAAAAATTTATGAAAAATTTTAAATATGATTTTTAGGAATGAAATTTGTGTTATCTTTCTATCTAAAATTAAAATCCTTATTGATTTTATGATTGAAGTTTAAGTCTCAACTTTATTGAAAATTTTATTAATTCAAAAATATATATAATAATAAAATATTATCTTATTAATAAAAAATGTTCTTAAATTATTCTAGAGATCGCTACACACCCTAAGTGCTTAGGATGGTCAACGGAAAGTCGCCTTGTAGGATTTGTTTGCAAATTCAGTTCTGATTTTTGTATGTATTTCTTGAAATATTAAGCTACTAAGAGGATTTTTTGATTTGCTACTTGAAAGTGGAATTGACAAAATCAGGTAAGTGATTGATATCTTTTTTGTGTTTTCACACCCTAAAAATTAGCCTCAATGTGCAATTGAATTTCATATATTATGTATACTATATTTTGTCCTATGATTTATAAAATCGGGTTGAATTTGCAAAATGTATATATATGATTTTCGTATGTTGGATTTTAGAATATGAATTTTTGTGAAATACGATTTCTGATTTTGAAATATAAATATGATTTTTATCTAACATATGTATATATGATTATCTTCGTGATTATATATATAAGTACTTAGTTTGAAATACATATGTTTTTGATATGCATGATATGAGTTTTGTGAAAGTAAATATTATCGTTTTGTGAACTTGGATAATCAGAAAATATATTTTGTTTTGTCTCCTAGTATGACTATGTTATGATCTTACCAATGGGGGTTAAACGTTGACCATGTCGACATGTATTATGTGATTAGAGATTGATATCTCAACTGCACCACTGGTTGTAGAATAGTGTTACTTGTGATATCTGTTCAGAGTAGCTAATAGTTGTTTCTGATATACTTATGACCCATGCCACTGGGGTTAATTGTAGTTTTATGACCCATGCCACTAGGATTAATTATGGTTTTTGTATGATTATGACCTATGTCCTAGGGGTTAAGTATGGTCATAGTACATTACGGGAGACCATTAAAGTTTGCAATAATTGTGAAATCATATTTATCCATTATTATAAAATTTTGAAATTAAGATAGTTTTGTTATTTGAATTAGATTACCCAAAATTCTGTTTTTGATATTTATATGAGAATAAAAGTTTTAGCCTAAATGTTTTGTGCATGCTAAATCCGGATGAAGGGATGTTAGTCACTTGCTGAGCTGTTGGACTCACTCTTTCCTTCACATTTTTTTCAGGTTATAATTTGGTCAAACAAGTGGAAAACTTTAGGGAGTGGCGTTTCATAGGCTAGCATATGGTGTTAATTTGCTTCAAGATTGTTTAAATGTTGTGAACCTTTTAGCTACCTTAAATTGTTATTCAGGATTTTATCTTAGTATCTTAACCCTGAGAATTGTTATATTTTATAAATATATTTGATCCATTTTAGTTAGTTAGTTAAGATGTATGTTTGAGCCTTGCATGCCTGTAAGGTTATATCTTACAGGTGTGTGGCGTCTGTTATGCCTCGGGTCTGGGGCGTGACAGGTTCATCTCGCACTTTGAACCTTGAGCTGTTTCTACTGGTTTGATCCTTTTTTAAACATCAGAGGTATGTACTTCTATTCTTTTGAGGACTTTTCATTTTATTTGCTTTTTATCTTTAACTAATTGCTTCACTTTTGATGAAATTAAGTTCCTTCATCTGAATCTAACCCTATGTTTTTTTGGAGTAAATCTAAAGTTGTGGCTTGATAAAGCTTTAATCTAAACTTGTGTTTTGATTAATTCTATTGTTATTGCTCACTGGTGTTAATTGTCATTTGTTTAGGGGAGAAGGAAGTTGCATATATGGCAGCAAAACACCGACCAAGAAATTGCTTCATTTTACACTTTGAACCTCGAGCTGTTTCTCTTGGTTTGATCCTCCTCCTCTTCAGCATCAAAGGTACGTACTTCTATTCTCTTGCATATGCTTTTACCCTTGGCCTTTGTGGCAAGGTACATTGAATTTTAGGCGCGTAGTTCCTGGAGTAATTCAATTATGCAATGATCAACCTGCTGCTCCCCTGGTAAAAAAAAAAGGGGGTTGGAATTGAATGAAAGAAATTGTTTCACCGCATGTTTAGATGATATGAGGGTGGAAGAACTCCCCCTGTTAGGCTAATATTAATTTGCATGGAGAGCCAAGTGTAGGTAGAATTTGGGTGGGACCAATGCTTTCACTCAGCCAGGTCTAGCGAGTCCCACAGACGATTATGATTCACTGGTGCATGGGACCGACCCGGGATGGAGATTGGCCCCGCATCCAATGCCACAGACCTGACAGCTAACAACTAACAAGCAATAAGTTTTTGTACGAAAAATTGACTCGTAGACGACTTGTGCAATCCAAGGATGGGACTTAAGAAACAAGGTGGGCATTTTCCTCTATAAATGTGAGAGAACTTTGCTCATTACTCTCGCCAAGACTTGCCGGAACCAGTTGTATTCAATAACGAAACCAAGTTGGTTCATCTCGCACTTTGAACCTTGAGCTGTTTCTGCTGGTTTGATCCTTTTTTTAAACATCAGAGGTATGTACTTCTATTATTTTGAGGACTTTTCATTTTATTTGCTTTTTATCTTTAACTAATTGCTTCACTTTTGATGAAATTAAGTTCATCTGAATCTAATCCTATGTTTTTTTGGAGTAAATCTTCTAAAGTTGTGGCTTGATAAAGCTTTAATCTAAACATGTGGCTTGATTAATTCTATTGTTACTGCTCACTGGTGTTCATTGTCATTTGTTTAGGGGAGAAGGAAGTTGCATATATGGCAGCAAACACCGACCAAGAAATTGCTCCACTTATTGAAAACAACGACCAACCCCAAGATTTGGAAATTGATATCCCTAAAGAAGACTATGAGCCTGCTCCTGAGTGTTGTATTTACAAGGTCCCTAGTCATTTTCGTGAAGCAAACCGAAAAGCCTACACTCCGCAGTTGATTTCAATAGGGCCTATTCATCATGGTAACACAAATTTGGCTCGAATGGAGAGGCAAAAGCAGAGATATTACAACAAATTTTGTCAAAGGACTTCCAAGAAGACATTGGAAGAATTTAAGAGCTTTATCAAAGCGCATGTAAGTGGTATATGCAGGTGTTATGATATCGAATTTGCCTTTGATCTTGAATTGAAGGGTTTTAACTTTGAGAAGATGATATTATTTGATGCAATTTTTATCATCGAGCTATTCCTGAGGAACTTTGAAGAAGTCAACGACGATTTTTTATTCTCTAAAGTATGGTTAAGAGCTAAACTTGAAACGGATTTGCTATTACTTGAAAATCAACTCCCGTTCTTTATCCTTGAAGCTTTATATAACCTAGCTTTTGTTGCCTCTAATTATCCTTCTTTTTTCTATCTTACTTGCTTGTACTTAAGACTCGAGCAAGATCAAACATTCAACAAAAAAGGGATTAAACACTTTTTAGATTTAACTAGAAGCATTTTAGTGAGAACTTGTCCCTCAAACTCAGATGAGAGAACCGACCGCATGTACAATGCAACGAAGTTGCATGAGGCCGGTGTCAAGTTTAAAGCTACTGGAGATGTTGGAGATGATTATGTTCTAGATGACTTGCTTAACGTAAAATTTGAGGAAGGAGTGCTACAAATCCCATGTTTTTATGTGGACTATGAAACTGAGACTTGGTTTAGAAACCTTATGGCTTTCGAACAATGTCACTATCCAAAAGTGCCTTGTTTTTGTAGTTATATTGTACTACTAGACCATCTTGTTGAAACTGATAAAGATGTGGATTTATTGATAAAGAAAAAGATTCTTATTAATGAAATGGGAAGTAGTGCAGCTGTGACAACTATGATTAACAATCTCCATACGGGAGTTGCATCACTTTCTATGTGCTATGACAAACTGGCAAAGGATTTAAACGAGTATTATGATAATTCTTGGAATCGTAGATGTGCAACTTTGAATCATGTCTATTTCAACAATCTTTGGAGAGGAACTGCGACTGTTACTGCTTTCATTGTGGTAGTACTTACTCTCACACAAACCGTATTAGCAATCTTGGAACGAGCAATGCCTACAAAATAAATACTTTTACTTGGTTGCAGTGTTCGATTCAATGTAAAATAAAATAGTTTTATGTGTGTTAGTTAATGTTTGTTTTGCACTTTTTCAGTTTATTTACCTTTTCACTTTGAGTGAAAAGAGACTTTGGTTTCAATCGTTGTTGCCCTTATCATGTACTCGTACTATTAATGAACAATTGTGTGCCTATTAGATTTTGTCATATTTTTATAGGATTGGCTTATTCCTTGTATGTGACTAGTCTACTAGCTAGTTGTAAGACCATGACTTATTCTCTTTCTTTCCCCTTTTTATATTCAAAGACCACAACTTTTTTTACTAATTATTCTTTATTTCCTTTGTTCTAACTAAAGTATTAAAATAAATTCATGAATTCATTAAATGTGTAACTTGTAACAATTAAAAAGCTTTTCATGAAATGTTCAATTAAAAAAAATTCAAAATCTCATATGGTTTTTCAAACTTCTTTCTTTTTAGGAAAAAAAAATTCTACCTTTCAAAAAAAAAGGGAAAAAAACTCTCATGATTAAAATAAAAAATAAAAAATGGATAGCTATCGGACGCGATTGACATCCTGAAAACTTAGATGCGAACTCACACATTTAAGTTTTATTTGTTATAAAACATTAAAAAATTTTATTAATATTTTGATATTATAATTAAATAAAAATATAATATTTATTAATACAATAATAGTTTTGGATCGAGCTGGTCGAGCCTGGGTCTGAAAAATCATGTCCAAGTCTGGCCCAAGTCAGGCCGATCCAATCAGGGAAGCAGTGCAAAGAGCAACAGCTTAGAAGGGGGCCAACTGCGAAGTCAGTGAAAGTCTGAAGAAGGAAGAGAACAGTCATGGAGGTGGAGGAGAGCGGTGGTGATGGGGATAGGCCCCGTGTCCAAAGCCACTCGTATTGGGCCACAGCAAGTGTAGCCCAGTTTGGATGGGCTGTATCTTCGTATCGTAAAGGTTATGCTGGTGATCATCGTTTGATGCCCATGAAAACTTTTGCCGTCGCTTCTCTGTTCCTCGGCGCCTCTGCCTCCGCATCCGTCGCTTTCCTTAACGCTTCCGGCATTCACAAGGTGATTTAAACAGGTAGAACTATCGGTCCCTGTGTTTTCAATTTTTCACCTTCAACATTTGTAATTTTCTTTTAATAATTTCATTTGAACAGGTGGAAGATTTGATGGAAGTGGGTGCAGGTAAAAGAACTGGACTTGGAATTCGTCCCATGGCAGGGGATGAATGAGTGCTTTAGCCTTGGTTTAAGGCCATTTTTTCTTTCTGGGTTTTCATTTTTCTTTCCTTTTCAGTGCCTTGTGTTACCTTAATGCAATGAGTTTTGTGGTTCAGCTCTGCATCTTTCTCTGCATAATTATCAAACAATTAGCATTTGCATTACGCAAAGGGTTTATATATGGCAGGTGGTGTTTGGGCCACGGTTCAACAAAAAGTCAGTTAGGATTTTGTGGAGTTGTAAGTTGATAACAAAAACTTGAAGCTGAAAAAAATATAGTATTCAATTTTCCAACACTTATCATTTTTTTTTTTTTTTTGTGGGGAAGTTTTTCGGTAGACAACCCATGATTGCAGGGGGAATTCTGGAATAGATGGTCGCTATACTGCCCATTACCGAATGGCTGAAGTTAAGAACCAGATGGAAATTGCGCCCAGCACCCTCCATTGAGCATCTGCAGAATACAAAGGTAGTTTTCCGCCTGACATGTTACGAATGGTTTTAACATATTTCATTGTATTCCCGATAGGTGGGGAATCCTGCACAAGTTCTGAAATTTGGATTCCATGTGCCATTTTTTGAAACTTTTACCGTCCTGAAACTAGGAGTGTTGAGATGATGCCCTTTCCTGACACTGTAATGTAGTTCATGGATTTCCCACACACACAAAATGTTCCCTTGCGAAACTATAAATTAATATATATTAAATTTGTGAGTGAGATATGAGTGGTTGGTTAAAGTGATTTTCTATAAATATCATCTTACTTGTAGAACATGCACATCATATTTAGACGAGGATACTTTGTCGATTTATAACAACCTCTTAAAAAACCAATGATTTTTTGTCACTTCAAACAATAAGAAAAAGAAAAAACAATGACTTTGTACGACGGTTGGCTCTTAATTAGACGAAACAAGTGGGCTCTTTCCTCTGTTAAGAACTGATTTTGTACAAGGATGGGTTTATTTTGCACTTTGAACCTTGAGCTGTTTCTCCTGGTTTGACCTCCTTCTCTTCAGAGGTACGTACTAATTCTATTCTTACGAGGGCATTGATTTTCTTTACTTCTTACCTGTAGCTAATTGCTTCATTTTTTATGTAATTAAATTTTATCATTTGGATTTGACTTCAAATTTTTTTGGGATAAATTTAAAGTTGGGCGTCATAGGTACCTCAAAACGAAAGTTTAAGCACCCTGTTGGACTTGTCAAGGCTTAAATCTAAAGTTGAGGCTTGGTTAATTCTGTTGATATTGCTAACTAGTGAGAGATATTGTCGTTTGTTTCCATGAGAAGGAAGTTGCTTATATGGTGAACACCGATCATGAAGGTGCTTGACTAATTGAAAACAACCACCAGCCCCAAGATTTGGAAATTGATATCCCTAAAGAAGACTTGGAGCCTGCGCCTATACAAGGTCCCTAGTTGTTTTTGTGAAGCAAACCAAAAAGCCTTCACTCCACAGTTGATTTCAGTAGGGCGTATTCATCATGGTAACACAAATTTGGCTCGAATGGGGAGGCAAAGAGAAAGATATTACAAAAAATTTTGTCGAAGGACTTCCAAAAAGACATTGGAAGAATTTTTTAGCTTCATCAAAGAGCATGTAAATAGTATACGCAAGTGTTATGACGTTGAATTTGTCTTTAAGACTTCCAAGTTGTGCAGATATTATTTGATGCAGCTTTTATCATTGAATTCTTCTGAAAAAGAAGTCAACGACTTCTTATTTTGTAGAGAATGGTTAAGTGTTGAACTTCAAATGGATTTGATACGACTTGGAAATCAATTCCCATTCTTTGTCTTTGAAGATTTTATATAACCTAGCTTTTCGTACCTATGGTAAACTCTTGTTCCTCCATCTTGCTTGGTTGTTCGCTTATATTGATATAGGTCAAATGTTCGACCGAAAGTAGATTAAACATTTGATAGATTTACTTAGATGCAATGCAGTGACAACTCGTCTCTTAAACTCAATTGAGAGAATCAATAACATATACAACGCACAATGTTGCAGGGAATTGGTGTTAAGTTTAAAACTATAACGAATTGCCTGCTTAACATAAAATTTTAGAAACCTGATGGTCTTTGAATAATATCATTATCAAGGATATGTTTATTTTTGTGGTTATATATTAAATTATCTTATTAACATTGATAAAGATGTGGATTTATTGATAAAAAAAAGGGATTTTTGTTAATGGTATGGGTAGCACTGCATCTGTGACAATATATGATTAACAATCTTACAATGGGAGTTGTAGAATTTAGTTTGTGCTATGACAAAATCAAAAAGTATTTAAACTAGTATTATGACTTCAAACCGTACAAAAGCAACTTTGAAATATATCTATTTCAACAATCTTTGGAGAAAAATTGTTATTATTGTTGCTTTCATCGTGATGGTACGTGCTCTCAGACAAATCATATTGGCAAATCTTGCAACGGACAATACCCACAAAATAAAAACTTCTACTTAATTGCAATATATGATTCAAAGAAAAAAAATCAATCTTTTTATTTGTAGTAATTTGTATTTATTTTGTAATTTTAAGTTTATTTGCATTTCCACTTTAAGTGGAAGGAGAGTTTGTTGCTTGTATTAAAATACACTCTTGTGTGCCTATTAGATTTTATCATATTTTTTTGGATTGGCTTGTTCCTTGTATTATAATAAACTCTTGAATTTATCAAATGTGTAATTTATAAAAATTACCAAAATTTTACGCGAAATGTAAAATTAAATTAAACAAAATTCGAGACCTCAAATGATTTTTTTCCAAATTTCTATCTATTAAAATAAATAACAAATTTTCGTGATCAAAAGAAAGAATAAAAAATGAATTGACAGGCGGTAGAGGTGAGTGGATCCGATTGACGCGTTGAAAACTTAAACCTGTTCATCCATTTATATTTAGTATTATATATTGAAAAAAATATTTTCATATTAATATTTTAAAATTAAAATCAGATAAAAATATAATAATATTTTTTTCCGAACTAAATCGGATCATAATTTAAAAAAAATTCATATCCAAACCCGACCAAAATCGGGTCAGGCCTGCGGACTGGACTGATAACTGGCCTGTGGACAGCTGTTCCAGCCCTTCCTCTCTTAACTCCCACTTAACAAAAAGTTAAATGATTTCTTAACTCGTACAAAAAGTTATTGCGTGTTTGGTGGGAGTTAAGAAACATAAACTAACAAGCAAAAGGTTTTTGTCCGAAAGATTGACTCGAAGACGACTTTGTGCAAATCCAAGGATGGGAATTAAGAAGCAAGGTGGGCATTTTCCTGTATTACATTTGAGGGAACTTTGCTCATTACTCTCGCCAAGACTTGCCGGAACCAGTTGTATCCAGTAACGGAACTAAGTTAGTTCACTTCGCACTTTGAACCTTGAGTTGTTTTTCCTGATTTGATCCTCCTCCTCCTCTTCAACATCAAAGGTACGTACTTCTATTCTTATGTGGGCTTTGGTTTTATTTACATTTTATCTGTAGCTAATTGCTTCACTTTTGATGTAATTAAGTTCCTTCATCTAAATCTAACCTTATGTTTTTGTTGGGGTAAATCTAAAGTTATGGCTTGATAAGGCTTAAATCTAAAGTTGGGACTTAATAAGTGTCCCAAAACTAAAGTCTGAACACTCTGTTGGACTTAATAAGGCTTAGATCTTGGTTAATTCTGCTGCTATTACTAACTAGTGAGAAATATTGTCATTTGTTTACATGAGAAGGAAAGCTGCAAATATGGCAAACACCGACCAAGAAAGTGCTCCACTAATTGAAGACAACCACCAGCCCCAAGATTTGGCAATTGATATCCCTGAAGAAGACTTAGAGCCTGCGCCTGAGTGCAGTATTTACAAGGTCCCTAGTTGTTTTCGTGAAGCAAACCAAAAAGCCTTCACTCCGCAGTTGATTTCAATAGGGCCTATTCATCGTGGTAACACAATTTTGGCTCGAATGGAGCGGCAAAAGCAGAGATATTACCAAAAATTTCGTCAAAGGACTTCCAAGAAGACATTGGAAGAATTTTCGAGCTTCATCAAAGAGCATGTAAGTGGTATATGCAAGTGTTATGATGTCGACTTTGGTTTTGACACTGAGTTGGAGGTTTCTAAGTTTGTGAAGATGATATTATTTGATGCAATTTTTATCATTGAGTTATTCTTGAGGAACTCTGAAAATGAAGTCAATGACTTCTTATTCCGTGGAAGATGGTTAAGAGTTGAACTTCAAACGGATTTGATGTTACTTGAAAATCAACTCCCGTTATTTGTCCTTGAAGATTTATATAACCTAGCTTTTCTTACCTCTGATAAACCCTCTTTTCTCCATCTTGCTTGCTTTTATTTCTGTATCGATGGCGATCAAACATTCAAACGAAAGGGGATTAAACACTTCACAGATTTAATTAGATGCCATGCAGTGACAACTCGTCCCTCTAATTCAGATGAGAAAATCGACAACAAGAACATGTACAACGCAACGATGTTGCATGAGGCTGGTGTTAAGTTTGAAGTTGTAGATGACGACTTGCTTAATGTAAAATTTGAGAAGGGAGTGCTACAGATCCCACCTTTTCCGGTGGTGAATGCAACCGAGACTATTTTTAGAAACCTGATGGTCTTCGAACAATGTCATTATCTAGGAGAAGCTTTTTTTTGTAGTTATATTCAACTACTGAATTATCTTATTGACACTGATAAAGATGTGGATTTATTGGTAAAGGAAGGGATTTTTGACAATAGAACAGGTAGCAGTGTAGCTGTGGCAAATATGATTAACAATCTGTTGTGGAAATTGCCTAAGAATCAACAAAGATAAAATCCAGAGAAAATAAGCAAATAGAAAAACACAAGAATTTACGTAGTTCGGCCTCTTGCCTACGTCCACGGAGTGAAACTGATCTTCTATTATTGAGAATTTAAAGTACAATAAATTGACCTTTATGGTTCCCCAAAACAACCCAAGATCCCTTGCACACTCTTCCTCAATAACCTCCCAAGAACATTCACTCAAACCACTCTAGCTCCACCTAGAGCAAAAGATATAGTTACAAGATGTTCTCTCTCTAGAGCTCTAAAAGCACTACTTGCAATTCTAAAGCCTAGAAATTCACTTTTATAGTATAAAAGTCCAAAGTAGAATGTGATTAGGATTCGATGTGGAATAAGAAGTTTAAAACTATACAACTACTTAATATTGTATACAAACAAAAATCCTAATCAAATAAGATTTAGAATTCTAGTCAACCTAAAACTCAACAAATCTCCACCTTTGACTTGAATTCAAACTCCTTAAACCTCTTCCACTAGTCGCACCTAATTGCAACTTCCTAACTCCACCTACTTTCCAACACCTTGAACAACTCTCCAAGCACAAGACTTTCCAAATCATTGGCCTTTATAATTACCACGACTACACATACCGAATCAAGCATGGTCCAACACTTGATTCCACAAAACGGCCAATGCACCTGTGTAGCCGTCAAGTCAATGGCACTAATTGACTTCGGAAAGGGACCTCGACAACCCTTCCACTTCACTATTGGCAAGATTTTTCGTCCTTTCACCATCGTCTACACCATGGGAACCTTTCATCACCTCCTCGGCAAATGAAATCTCACTTTGGTAGCTACCATCCCCTGTGCACTGTTCCCATCCTTTCGAGGCCTCACATTCTAGACGATACAAGCCATTATGCAAATTCTCCCTCATCAGGACCATGTCGCCTTGTGTGACTTTTACTACTCCATCACAAGCAGAATATCCATACCCTTTGGAGTCTAACAGGCTCAATGATATTAGATTCTTACGCATCTTTGGGACATAGGCCACACCACCCAAAGAGCGCACAACCCCATCAAACATTTTGATTTTCACCACTCCAATACCCATGACCTTCACTATTGACTTATTACCCAAAGTCAAATTCCCAGCCACTCCTTCTTGAAGTAAATCAAAACAATCCTTTTGATAACATATGTGAGTAGCAGAAGCAGAATCTAAATACCAATTAGAATTTGCATCCATATTTTCTGAAATTGTAAGGACATCACAATCATCACCTTCAGCAACGAAAGCACACTCACCTTTGTTCTCGTTACTTTCATCCCCTTTTGTAGGACAATCCCTTTTAATATGCCCATACCCTTTGCATTTAAAGCATTGAACATTGTTGGATCTAGACTTGCCACCCTTAAATCCCTTACTAGTTGACTTCCTCCTATTAGTCTCAATTACTAATGCCAAGCCATTTGGATCTCTATCCCCTTCTTTACTTTTCTTTCGGGCTTCACGAGACATTAACGTTGCTTGTGCTTGTTCTAACGTTATTGTATCCATCCCACATATAAGAGATTCCACAAATACCTCATAGGAGTCTGGAAGCGAAGCCAGGAACAATAGTGCCTTTTCCTCTTCCTCCACCTTGACATCAACCTTCTTCAACTGATCAATGATTCCATCGAATTCATTCATATGCTTCATGAGGTCTCCATTCTCCTCCATCTTTAAGCGATACAACTTTCGCCTAAGCTGCAACTTGTTAGAAAGACTTTTCGCCAAGTAAATTTTCTCTAACTTTGCCCATAATCTTAGAGCAGAATCCTCATCAATAACATGATTAAACACATTATCTCCAATGCAAAGTCGAATAGTGCTCACACACCTTTGCTCTAACTCTGCCCATTCAACATCCTTCATGTCATCTGGTTGCCCTTCCTCCTTTCCTAGCAAGGGGCGCATTAAACCTTGCTGCACAAGGAGATCTTTCATCCTTCTCTGCCACTGCGTGAAACTAGTCTTCCCATCAAACTTCTCAATTGAAAAATTCGTAGAACTAGTAACTTTCGACATCCTTGTTGAATCTTGAATTTACCGAACCCGAAGCTCTGATACCAGTTTGTTGTGGAAATTGCCCAAGAATCAACAAAGATAAAATCCAGAGAAAATAAGCAAATAGAAAAACACAAGAATTTACGTGGTTCGGCCTCTTGCCTACGTCCACGGAGTGAAACTGTTCTTCTATTATTGAGAATTTAAAGTACAATAAATTGACCTTTATGGTTCCCCAAAACAACCCAAGATCCCTTGCACACTCTTCCTCAATAACCTCCCAAGAACATTCACTCAAACCACTCTAGCTCCACCTAGAGCAAAAAATAGAGTTACAAGATGTTCTCTCTCTAGAGCTCTAAAAGCACTACTTGCAATTCTAAAGCCTAGAAATTCACTTTTATAGTATAAAAGTTCAAAGTAGAATGTGATTAGGATTCGATGTGGAATAAGAAGTTTAAAACTATACAACTACTTAATATTGTATACAAACAAAAATCCTAATCAAATAAGATTTAGAATTCTAGTCAACCTAAAACTCAACACAATCTTAATATGGGAGTTGCAGATTTAAGTTCTTGCTTTGACAAAATCGAAGAGGATTTAAACCAGTATTATGATAATTCTTGGAACCGTACAAAGGCAACCTTGAAGCATGTCTATTTCAACAATCTCTGGAGAGGAACTGCAACTGCTGCTGCTTTCATTGTAGTGGTACTCACTCTCATACAAACTATATTGGCAATCTTGGAACGTGCGATACCCACAAAATAAATATTCCCTTGATAGCATTTTTCTATATAATGAAAAATAAAATTACTTTTCATTTGTACTTATGTTTGTTTCGCACTTTTAAGTTTATTTGATTGACCGTTTGAGTAGAAGGATAGGTTTGGTTTCGAGCTTTGTTGCTGTTATAAGGGAACAATTGTATGCCTATTAGATTTTATCATATTTTTATGAAATTGGATTGTTTCTTGTATCTAACTACTAACTTCTAGTAGGACTTTATGTATTGACTCATTCTCTTGCTTTTTTTTTCTTTTTCTATTCACAAGCCACCTCTTTCCTTACTAAGTACTCTCTCCTTTGTTCAAAGTAATCGTATTAAAATAAATTCTTGAATCCATCAAACGACAAACTTATAACAACTAAGAAAGTTTTACACGAAAATTTAAAATACACAAAAAACCTCAAATGATTTTTCCAAACTTATATCTTTAAAAAAAATAATTCTCTAATTCTCTAAGTCATGGCTTCTTCCCTGTTCTACTGGTGACAACAACATATAGGACGCAAAGTAGATTTACCAAATATGTGCTGAACATGTGAATACTTTCAGGAGTACAAGAGCAGAAGTAGAGCACATGGCCTTGTAACAGCTGATGACTGCATGCTTCAATGTTGACTATATATAAATTAAATTCTTAACTGAGGTATGAATGATGGTTTGATGTGATTTTCTGCAAATAGCATTTTCTTTGTAGAACAAACACATCAAAAAAAAAAAAGATAATAATTCAAAACTAAATATATAGTTCTAGATTTTCCTTTTTTGTTTTTTGGGTCTCTAAACCTGATAGTTTCAAGTATAAATATATATTTGAAAATTTATACACAAGAAATTTCCACTTTAAACATCTTAAAAAGCATAAAGAAAAAGACACAGAAAAAACACCGATTTTATACAAAGTTTGATTCTTAGACGACCTGTGCAATCAAAGAATTAAGAATGGGACTTCAGTAACAAGGTGGGCATTTTCCTCTGTTGGTTCTGGGAGAACCTTATTCATTACTCTCTGCCCTATAAAACTCGATAATCCAACTAAGTTGGTTCATTTCTCACTTTGAACCTTGAGCTGTTTCTCCTGGTTATATCCTCCTCCTCGTCAGCGTCTTGGGTACGTACTTCTATATTCTTATGAGGGTTTTGATTTTATTTACATTTTATCTTTAGCTAATTGCTTCACTTTTGATGAAATTAAATTCCTTCATCTGAATCTGACCCTATGTTTTTTGGGGAAAATCTAAAGTTCGGGCTTTTATTAAGCTCCAAAACGAAATTTTGAACAATTTGTTGGACTTAATAAGGTTGATTAATTCTGGTTCTATTGCTAACTAGTGAGAATTGTCATTTGTTTGCATGAGAAGAAAGTAGCAAATATGGCAAACCTCGAGCAAGAAATTGCCCCGCTAGGTGAAAACAACGACCGACCCAAAGATTTGGATAGTAATATCTCTGAAAAAAGCGTAGGGCTTCGGGATGAGTGTTGTATTTACAAGGTCTCCAGACGTATTCGTGCTGCTAATGATGAAGCCTACACTCCTCAATTGACCTCAATAGGGCCGGTTCATCATGGTAACAAAAATTTGGCTCCAATGGAGAGGCAAAAGGAGAGATATTACGAGAAATTTTTGAAATGACTTCCGAGGAGACACAGAAAAATTTCGAGAGCTACATGGAAAAGGAAGTACAACGTATATACAGGTGTTATGATATCCAGTTTGTCTTTGGGTTGGAGGCTTCCAAGTTTAAGAAGATAATACTACGTGATGCAATTTTTATCATTGTGCTCTTCTTGGTGAAAGTTGGAGAACATATCATTGACGAGGACGACAACTTCTTAATCCGTAGAGTACTGTTAACAGTTGAACTTTCAACAGATTTGATGTTACTTGAAAATCAACTCCCGTTCTTTGTCTTTGAAGATTTATATTACCTAGCTTTTGGTAATACGGGTAAACCCTTTCTCTATCTTGATTATCATTTCTTCAATGTCTATCGTTCTTTATCATTCGAGGAAAAGAAGGTTGCACACTTTACGGATTTAATTAGATATGATGCAGTTAAAAATTGCCCATCAATCTCACATCTTGCATGGCAGAACACATATAATGCAACGATGTTGCGTGAGGCTGGTGTCAAGTTTAAGCGTACATACAGATTCGGTAAAGTAAAATTTGAGAAGAGAGTACTGGAATTCCCATTTATTTGTGTGACGTACGAAACTGACATCACCTTTAGAAACTTGATAGCCTTCAAACAATGTCACTATTCAAATGATGCTCATTTTGCTAGTTACGTTCAACTACTAGACTCTCTTATTGATACTGAAGAAGATGTAGATATACTAGTAAAGGAAGGGATTATTAAGAATAAATTGGGTAGTAGTACAGCTTTGGCAAATATGATAAACAATCTTGCAGTGGGAATCGTAAATATAAGTTTTGTCTATGGCGATATTGGATGGAACCTAAACAACTATTATGCTAATTCTTGGAACCGTATAATGGCAACCTTGAAGCATGTCTATTTCAACGATCTTTGGAGAGGAACTGCGATTGTTGCTGCTTCCATCGTGGTGCTACTCACTATCACACAAACTTTATTGGCAATCTTGGATCGAGCAATGCTCACAAAATAGATACTCTTACTTGATCGTAGCATTTGATTCAATGAAAAATAAAATCAATATTCTTCTGTGTTAATTTATATTTGTTTTGAACTTTTAAATTTATTTACCTTTTTACTTTGAGTGGAAGGGGAATTTGGTTTCAAGCTTGGTTGCCCATATCAAGCATTGCTACTATCATTTTTTTATGGGATTGGCTTGTTTCTTGTATGTAACTACTAACTAATAGTAGGACCATTACTCATTCTCTTTTGTTTTTTCTTTTAATATTCAAAGGCCACAACTTTCTTTATTAATTATTCTTTTCTTTCTTTTCAAACTATTCTTGAATTCATTAAACGTGTAATTTGAGACAATTAAAAAAGTTTTACATGAAATGTTAATTAAATAAAAAAATCAAAATCTCAAATGATTTTTCAAATTTCCATCTCTTAAAGAAAAAAAAAAAATTCTCACGATTAAAAGAAAGAATAAAAGATAGATAGTCGGCCACTAAAAGTGATTGAGCGCGATTGACATCTTGAAACCTTAGACCCAACTCACCATTTAAGTTATATTTATTATTATAAATAAAAATATTTTAAAATTAAAATATAATATTTAAGGATAAAGCTGGTCGGGCCTGGGTCTAAAAAATCATATTTCCTGTGGCTAGGTTGGGCTGATGTGAAGTTAAGCTGGGAAGTGGTAAGTCCTTAGCCCATAAAAAAGAAGGGTCCAAACAATGATCCTCATGGCGCCGGTCAACCCAATCAAGGAACAGCGGCAGCTTAGAACGGGGACAAACTGCAAAGTCAGTGAAGTCTAGAGGAGGAAGAGATAAGCCATGGAGGTGGCGGTGGGCGGTGGTGGTAGGGATAGGACCGGCTTTATCTTCTTATCGTAAAGTTTTTGCCGGTGATCATCGTTTGATGCCGTCAAAGATTTCCCCGTCACTTCTTTGTTCCTCGGCGCCTGGTCTGTGGAGTGGTTCTTTCAGAAAAACACTACAAAATTGCAATATGACTACTGTTCCATGGCCTCTTAATTCCCTGCATGTTCCGTGGATGCGCCTTTGCTTCCAAACAATTATATGCAGGATGAACAGAGCTTAAGCTAGGTTTGTGGGCCTGTCTACTACTAAAAGCGCTGTATCAACGTATGTACATGCCATGTAGGCACACCAGCATTCACACTTTCAAAAGCTTATATTCAAAGGTCAAATATATAATAGATGAAAGTGACCTGTTACCAGAATTAGTTATGAGAGATTGAAGATATTTTCCTGAATTTCCTTGTCGATGGGGATATGCTGGATGAACAGTGGAGAAGTGTTATAGAATACTGGTTGGTCAACCAGGGTTTGGCCCGGATTGTGAGGAATCAAGAAACATGTAAAAAAAGCAATCATACATCTCTCCTGAAGGAAACAAAAAGCAAGAACGAAAGGCACTTATGCATCTGATGAGGATGAAAGGTTGTAAATGGGAAAGTAGGCTGTTATTTAGGGAAACTTTTGGAGTATCATTATTTTATGCTTCCTTTGCTTGCTTACATTAAGTCGTACTAGGATATTGGTGGGAGTTTTAAACCTTTAAAGGAAAACATGATCGTTCACAAAACTAGGAAAATAATGGAGAACTTGAATATTTGGAGCTCAGAGAAAAAAAAAGCTTTTGAACTGGTTTTGTTTTTACTATGGAAGGCGTGAGGAAAATCCTAAATTATATGCATCTATATGAGATCTTTTCTTCCAACTTCTGTGTTTGAACTTATAGAACTCTTTGCTTTCTAGTAATCAAAATCTTCATGCTCTTCTTGTATGGCTTCCTCTTCCGAAAAGCCTCCAATCCTCCTGCCCCCTTCCCCCGGGATACCATGAAAGATAAATGAAGCAATTCACTCCAGTTCTACATGAAAAAATCGCAGGATAATCCGGCTTTTTCTCCTGATCTGTGCCACATATTTTATCTGTTAAAAAACTGTTTTAACAGAAGTAGGCTGGATTAATTACAACTTCCCTGTTTTAAAGCATCTTTTCCTTCGACCCCTCATGGCCGTACCTCTCTACTCCAGACCCAACTCCTTCCGCGACCTGATTGCTAGGGATGGACCAGTGTCCTTTGTGGCCAGGTACATTGTATTTTAGGCACGTGACTAGAAGTAGTACCTTGAGTAATTCAATATGCAATAATCAACCAGCTGCTTCCTGGTAAAAATAAATGGGTTAGAGTTCAATGAAAGAAATTATTTTATCATTTTTTTATGATATTATAATATTTAATATCTCACATTTAGTATGAATGTGATTGATAAAATTTATATAACAATCCAAACTTATTATTACTAACAATTTAAATTTAAAATTTTAAATATTACGAGGTTTGTTGGTGTGATGTGTGGCAAGTTAGGAGTTAAAGAAATAACGACCAACAAGCAATAAAATTTTGTACCAAAGAAATAACAACCAACAAGCAATAAATTTTTGTACGAAAGATTGACTGGTAGAAGATCTGTGCCAATCCAAGGATGGGACTTAAGACATAAGGTGGGCATTTTCCTCTATTACATTTGAGAGAACCTTGCTCATTACTCTCTGTCTGTAAAATCGAAACGCCAAGGCTTACCGGAACCAGTTATATCCAATAACTCAACTAAGGTTGTTCGTTTCGCACTTTGAAGTTTGAGCTGTTTCTACCAGTTGATCCTCCTCCTTTCAGCATCAGAGGTACGTTCTTCTATTCTTATGAGGGCATTGGTTTTGCATTTCAAAAAAAAAAAAGTGAGGGCATTGGTTTATTTACTTTTTATCTTTAGCAAATTGGTTCACTTTTGATGAAATTAAGTTCCTTCGTCTGGATCTGATTCTAAGTTTTTCGGGATAAATCTAGAGTTGGGGAAACAGGCAAGCTAGCTGTGTTTCCCAATCTTACTAATTTTGTTGATTGTAAAGTCTTTTGAGTGTTGAGATTATGTTGTGTCCTGCTTTCCAATGTTAATGGGTAGAAGTTGATTGCTGTCAACTGTGTATGGGTAGGTTCTGACTCTAGGGCTTGAGGCAGGGGAAGGTCTGCTGGTGTTTTTTGTAACCAGCTGCGTGTAAGAAGGACAGATCTGACTTCCTGGTCCTGTTCTTCTTATGTTTGTACAAAGGATTTCCCTTCCTGAAGTTGAATGAATTCTAACTTTCAAAAAAAAAAAAAATAATAGCCCAAAATGAAAGTTTGAACACTGTGTTGGACTTAATAAAGCTTAAATCTAAAGTTGGGGCTTGATTAATTCTGTTTCTGTTGCTAACTAGTGAGAATTGTGTTTGTTTCCATGGGAAGGAAGTTGCATATATGGAAAACACCGACCAAGAAAATTCTCCACGAATTGAAACTCACCACCGACCCCAAGTTTTCGAAATTGATATGGTGTTACAGCTTGATCCTGAGTGTCGTATTTACAAGGTCCCTAGTCCTTTTCGTGAAGCAAACGAAAAAGCCTACACCCCTCAATTGATTTCAATAGGGCCTCTTCATTGTGATAACCAAAAATTGGATAAAATGGAGTGGAAAATGAGAACTTTCAACCAATTTTCTTCGAGGATTTCCCCCGAGACATTTGGAAAATTTCCGAGCTACATCGGAGAGCATGGCAGACAAATACGCAGGTGTTATGGCTTGGAATTTTTCTTTAATGCTGAGTTCGAGGCTTCCAAGTTTGAGAAAATAATATTATATGATGCAGTTTTTATCATTGAGCTTTTATTGATGCACTATGAAGAAGGAGAAATCTACAACTTAGTATGGCGTAGTGAATGGTTTAGTACAAAGCTTCGACTGGATCTGATGTTACTGGAAAATCAACTCCCCTTCTTTGTACTTGAAGATCTATATAACCTAGCTTTTCCTGTCTCTGATCATTCACCTTCTTTTCTTGATCTTGCTTGTAGTTACTTCACTATCTATAAAGATCCAACAATGTACCAAAAGGGGATTAAACACTTTACGGATTTAACCAGATGCAGTCTAGTGATTAGTCGTCCATCAATCAAAAATAAGATCAGTGATGACAACATGTACACCGCAACGATGTTGCATGAAGCTGGTGTTAAGTTTGAAGTTAGTAATGACCGCTTGCTTAATGTAACATTTGAGAAAGGAGTGCTAAAAATCCCAATTTTTGTTGCATCCTACGCAACCGAGACTATTTGTCGAAATGTGATGGCCTGTGAACAATGTGACTTTCGAGAAGAAGCTTACTTTTGTAGTTATATTCAACTACTAAATTCTTTTGTTGTCTCTGAAAAAGATGTAGATTTATTGATAAAAAAAAATATAATTGTCAATAATTTTGGTAGCCACAGAGCTGTGGCAGAAATGATTAACAATCTTACGGTGGAACTTGTGCTGCCCACTGGGCTCTACAGCGAAATCGGAAGGGATCTAAACCTATATTATGAGAGGTCTTGGAATCCGACAATAAGAACCTTGAAGCATGTCTATTTCAAAAATATTTGGAGAGGAACTGCGACTATAGTTGCTTCTATTGTGGTGTTACTCACTCTTATACAAACTGTAATGGCAATCTTAGATCGGGCAATTCCCATGAAATAAATTTATTTGCCTTATAACCCCTTTGAGTAGAAGGCAGTTTGGTATCAAGCTTTGTTGCTCTTATCATGTATTGCTACTGTTAATGAACAATTGTGTACCTATTAGATTTTATCATATTTTTATGGTATTGGCTTTTTCCTTGTAAGTAACTACTAACTACTAGTAGTATTTTATATACTATCACTCATTCTCTTTTTTTCTTCTTTTTTATTCAAGAGTCACAACTTTTTTTTTTATTAATTATCCCTTATTTCTCTTATTCAAAATAATTGCATTAAAATAAATTCTTTTGGATGGGGATATGTAGAATGAACAAAGGAGAAGTGTTATAGAATGGTAGTTGGTCAACCATGGTTTGGCCCGGATTGTGAGGAATCAAGAAACATGTTAAAAAGGCAATCACACATCTCTCCTGAAGAAAACAAAAGGCAAGGAAGAAAGGAACTTATGCATCTGATGAGGATGAAAGGTTGTAAATGGCAAAGTAGGCTTTTATTTAGAGAAACTTTTGGAGTTTCATTATTTCATGCTTCCTTTGCTTGCATTAAATCATACTAGGATATCGGTGGGAGTTTTAAACCTTTAAAGGAAAACATGACCATAGACAAAACTAAGGAAATAATGCAGAACTTGAATATTTGGAGTCAGAGAAAGGAAAGCTTTTGAACTGGTTTTGTTTTCACTAAGGAAGGCCTCAGGAAAATCATAAATTATAAATATGCATCTATATGAGATCTTTTATTCCAACTTTTGTGTTTGAACTTATAGACTCTTTGCTTTCTAGTAATCAAAGTCTCCATGCTCCTTGTATGGCCTCCCTCTTCCTAAAAGCCTCCAATCCTCCTGCCCCCTTCTCCAAGGATACCATGGATAAGAAATAAAGCATTGACTCCAGTTCTACATTGAAAAAATCTAAAGGTAATCCTGCTTTTACTCCTCTTTTATACATGTTTACTCTGAAAAACTTGATTTATGACCTTTCCGGATAGTTTTACAATTTTATTTCTCCTTAAAATTTATGTGCCTGAAGTGCAAAGTCTTTGTCAAATACATGCTTGTTTGTAAATTTGCAGGGTTTGGTTTGTGAATGACATCTCAAGGGCAAGGCTGCAGTTTTATCAATCTATGTAATGCATCTTGGAAGGAATTTACTCAGTGACCTCCTCCAAGGTTAATGCCCATCTCAAGGGCACGGGTTAGCTGTAGTTTAACAGCAGGTTTGAAAATAGGCCGTGGCTTTTATATTGATCCTCTTGCAATTTCTTAAATTATTTATGATAACCGATAAGATAACCCATGCTTTTTCCCCCTCTAGACCATAGGAGAAGACAACATTTCAGTTCATGCATTATTAAAACCCAAATGAGCTCCCACCAATCGGAAAGTAAGAAGAAAGGCCTTTATATTCGGGGAAATTGACCAAATCGGCCGATCAAAAACTTAAAGTGTGTGGCTGCATGCATATTAAAACTCATTAACTTTTTGTCAGAAAAAACAAGTTGGGGAGTTAAAGAAACAAGTAAACATGCAACAACTTTTTGTACGAAAGATTGACTCAAATGCACTATTGGACCATAGGAGAAGACAACATTTCTGTTCATGCACTATTGGAGCCCAAATGCACCCCAACCCATCGGAACGTAGGAGGAAAGGCCTTTATAATTAGCGAAAGACCAAATCGGCCGATCAGGAAATTAAAATGTGGGGCTGCGTATTAAAACTAGTTTGACGTTTTGTCAGAAAAAACAAGGTGCTTAGTTAAGAAATGACAACTAAAATAGAATAACTTTTTGTTCGAAAGATTGATTCGTCGACAACTTGTGCCAATCCAAGGATGGGACTGAAGAAACAAGGTGGGCATCTTCCTCTATTACATTTGAGAGAACCTTGCTCATTACTCTCTGCTGTATAAACTGAAACGCCAAGACTTGCCGGAACCAGTTGTATTCAACGACGCAACTAAGTTGGTTCATTTCGCACTTTGAACCTTGAGCTGTTTTTTCGGATTTGATGACCTCCTCCCCTTCAGCATCAGAGGTACGTATTTCTATTCTTATGAGGGTATTGATTTTGTTTACTTTTCATCTTTAGTTATTTGCTTCATTTTGGATGAAATTAAGTTCTTTCATATGGATCTGATCCTAAGTATTTTAGGGGTAAATCTATAGTTCAAGCTTAAAAAGTGCCCCAAAACGAAAGATTGAACAGTGTTGGACTTAACAAGGTTTAAATCTGAAGTTGGGGTTTGACTAATTCTGTTGCTATTGCTTACTGTCACTGGTGAGAATTGTCGTTTGTTTACATGAGAGGGAAGTTGCACACATGGCGAACACTGACCAAGAAAGTGCTCCACTGATTGCAAACAACGACCGACCCAGAGATTTGGCAATTACCATCACTGAACACGGCTTATTAGAGCCTGTGCCTGAGTGTTGCATTTACAAGGCCCCGATACGTTTTCGTGAAGCAAACGAAAAAGTCTACACTCCTCAATTGATTTCAATAGGGCCTGTTTTTCACGGTAACAAAAATTTGGCTCTAATGGAGAGGCAAAAGCAGAGATATTATGAAAATTTTTTGAGAAGGACTTCCGTTGAGACATCGAGAAAAGCTGCGAGCTACATCGAAAATAATTTAGAACGTACATGCAAGTGTTATGACCCCCAATTTGGCTTTGAGTTGGAGGCTTCCAAATTCATAAAGATAATATCATATGATGCAGTTTTTATCATTGAGCTCTTCTTGAGGACAATTGGAGAAACATACGATGACGACTTCTTCCGTGGAGAATTGTTAAGAGTAGAACTTCCAACGGATTTGATGTTACTTGAAAATCAACTCCCATTTTTTGTCCTTAAAGATCTATATAACATAGCTTTTCCTGAGCCTGCTAAGATCTTTTCTTTTCTTGATCTTGCTTGCTGGTACTTTGATGTCAACAAAGATCTATCATTGGATGACAAGGAGATTAAACACTTTACGGATTTAATTAGATACCAAGCACAGAGTTCTTACCCACTAAACTCACTTGAGGGAATCCACAACATGTACAGTGCAACCATGTTGCACGAGGCTGGTGTTAAGTTTGTTGGTGTTAAGAATCATGAAGTTCATATTGAAAGTACCGGGTTTGAAGGTTCTAAGCCTGAAGTTCGTAATAGTATAAACAACTTGCTTAATGTAAAATTTGAGAAGGGAGTGCTAGAACTCCAAGTTATTACTGTGAAGTATGAAACTGAGACTCGTTTTAGAAACTTGATGGCCTTCGAGCAATGTCATTATCCAAAGGAGGCTTATTTTTGTAGTTATATTCTATTACTAGACTCTCTTGTTAATACTAGTGAAGATGTAGATTTATTGGTAAAGGATGGGATTATTGTCAATAGATTGGGTAGCAGTGGAGCTGTGGCAGATATGATTAACAATCTTGCTGTGGGAGTTGTACATTCAACTATGCTCTATGACCAAATCGGAAGGAATCTAAACCAGTATTATCATAATTGTTGGAACCGTACATGGACTATCTTGAAGCATGTCTACTTCAACGATCTTTGGAGAGGAACTGCGACTATCGCTGCTTTCATCGTAGTGATACTCACTCTCACACAAGCTATATTGGCAATTTTAGATCGAGCAATACCCATAAAATAAATGCTCTTGCTTGATTGTAATCTTCCATTCAATGAAAAAATAAAATCAATCTTTTCATGTGTACTAATTTGTGTTTGTTTCACACTTTCAAGTTTATTTGCTATTTGAGTAGAAGGGTAGTTGGTTTTGAACTTTGTTGCTCTTATCATGTATTGCTTCTAAATTGTATGTTAATTAGATTTTGTCATATTTTCATGGGATTGAATTTTTTCTTGTATCTAACTACTAACTATTAGTAGGATTTTATATCTATTCTCTTAGTTATTTCCTTTTCTATTCAAAAGCTACGTCTTTCCTTACTAATTACTCTTTCCTTTTGCTCAAAGTAAGAAAATTTTAGACGAAATTTTAAAATAAACAAAAAGAAAAATCAAGATCTCAAATGGTTTTTCCAAACTTATATTTAAAAAAAAAAATCTAAGAATAAAAATAGATAACTAATCGCTAAAGGTAATTGGGTCCGGTTGATACCTTAAAATATATTTTAGAATTAAAATTAAATAAATATAATATTTATTAATATAACAGTATTCTTGGGTTAAGCCATGTAGAACCTGCGCCGGGAAAATTATATCCAGGCCCGCCCAAGCCAGATCACGCCTGGGCTGATAACCCGGTCCATATGGAGCTCTACCAGCGGCCCTCCTCTGGTTGGGTAGGGATGATATGAGCTTAAGCTGATCAGTGTTAACCCATAAACAAGGTTGCAAATAATAACCCGCAAAGTGCTGGCCAACCCAATCAAGGAAGCAGTGCGAAGTGCAGCAGCCAAGGGGGCCAAACTGCAAAGTCAGTGAAAGTCTGAAGAAGGAAGAAACGAGTCATGGAGGTGGAGGAGAGCGGTGGTGATGCAGATAGGACCCGCATCGAAAGCCACTGGTATTGGGCCACAGCAAGCGTGGCGCAATTTGGATGGGCCGTATCTTCGTATCGAAAAGGTTACGCGGGTGATCATCGTTTGATGCCCTTCAAAGCTTTTGCCGTCGCTTCTTTGTTCCTTGGCGCTTCTGCCTCCGCATCCGTCTCTTTCCTTAAAGCTTCCGGCATTCACAAGGTGGAAGATTTGATGGAAGTGGGTGCAAGTATAAGAGCTGGACTTGGAACTCGTCCAAGGGCAGGGGATGAATGAGTCTTTTGGCCTTGGTTTAAGGGCATTTTTTCTTTCTGGGTTTCCATTTTTCTTTCCTTTTTAGTGCCTTGTATTACCTTGATGCAATGAGATTTGTGTTTCAGCTCTGTATCTGCATAATCATCAAACAGAAAACTCTGTCATTCATTATTCTTACGAAAGATGAAATTTACTCTCTGGAATTTTAGGGCAATGAACAAAGTTTTTGATCTTCAAAACATCCATGGTTTTTGTTTCATAGGTAGCAACTGCTGGTTTAGTCGTTTTTTCCCCGGAGGGACTGCTTAACCTGACCAAAGGAAAGTATATATCTCACAACATTCTCAGCAAAACAAACCCAGGGAGAGCGTGTCTTTGTTGCCCTTCGATTGTTTCATGGCAGCAAACTAAGAGCCTGTGAGTTTGGTACGAGAAATAGATCAAATACTTTAACATTCAAAGCATAATAAACATGGAGCGGGACCGGCAAAAAGAACTGTCATAATATTATTGACTGTAATTTATATAAGCAAAAGCAGCAAATTAACAGGAGAGTTGTCCAGCACATGCTGTTAGAATTAAGATTTTGAATCCAAAATGTATTATTGGTGCATCTACCAGTGCCACAGGGTGAAGTTAATGAATAAACAAAAAATCCATTGCCCATTGACAAAAGGAGAACGGACAAACAATTGCCAGTCAAATTTACAGAATCCCAAACATTTCCCTCATTCTAGTAGAGGCGGGCTAAAATTCAACCGGTGACTGAGATCAAAATTGGGACACTGAAAACTAAGCTCAAGTTCCAGAACAATCGAATTTTCTGCAGGAGTAAGCTGAGTATTTTTCCCAATCTTAATTTGCTGTCGAAGCCCTCGGCTCAGCTGCCGGCAAATAAGACTCCAGCATCAATTCTGCTGGGGAAGGTGAAGTGATCTGAACAATCAAGTAGGTATACTTCCATTTGTGGTCTGTTTTGTCCTTGAACATTTCGGTAAAAACTTTTCCGGCTCCATGTGGCCCACGAATATAGAAATTAACCTGTTTTGAAATGGTTAAGAAGCAATCACCTATCAAAATGAGAGAACTAGGACTCAACAATCTTGTTTTCTTTTGTTTCGTATTTTGTGGGGGTTCAGAGGTTATCTCAGAAAAGCACTACAAAATTACAATGTGACGAATAGCTAACAAATATGAAAGATTTTTTCAACATGCTTGTAAAGACTAGAGAGTCACCTCCACATGCTCTACACCATTTTCATCCGTATATATCCTGTTTGGAATACGTTGGCGAGCAGCGCGATTTCTACTTTCTTGACCATAGCCTGTAATAGGATGCCCGATCCTCACCCTAACCTGATAAAAACAAATGTAATCCAATGTGAACATAGAAATGTAATCACAACCCTAACAGGTACTTCCTAGGCTGTCTTTAAATTGAGAGTGATTGAAGCTTGAAAAGAGTAGTAATCTCTTAGTAGGATCCACATATGATTCATACAGATAAATTCCAAGGCACCATTTAACAATGTTAGATCCAAGACAACAACATGCTAGTTTTCACAAACCTGGCCTTCTTTCTGAATTCTTTCCAGAGCATGGTTGAATATCTTATACCTATAAAACCATGGTTTTGAATCAGGGTGGAAGTAACAAAGGAAGAAGACTTAATAGCTAAATTACCAACTAGGCATTTGACTCTTACTCTTTTGGTTCAAATATCAGCTCCTTGAAAACAGCATATGCTGCAGCAGCTGCAACTCCAAGCCCAGCAAGGATTATGACACTGTAGCTAGCCCCCTCTGTAAATGTCACAGGTTTGTCTGGGATATTGTATGTAGGAGCATCGAAGGGATCCTCAACAGTAGATACTTCTTTCCTAGTCTGCCAAAGCAATAAAGACAACAGCTAAGCGTAACTGATGTGAAGCTTGAAGTAATCATAAAGCCTAGAGAACAAAAAGCAGCAATTATATTAACTCAACCAGTATAGCATTTGATGAGTACAGCTTAGTTAACTCTGAAGTTACTGTTCCCACCCTGGTTGTACACGAGAACCTTTGAACTCCCACATGATAGATGGACTTTGGTCAATATAAAATAAACTTCAGTAATATTTATGCTTTGTTTATTCTTTATTGCTATTTCATAACCAAAATATGATGAAATAAAGTAAGTCATTCCGTGATCATCTTAGAAAGAAATATGATAATAAATTCCTAATCCTTTTAGACCAATCCCTCTTTAGCATCCTTTCAGCCTTCAGGCAGTGATTGCCTCAACATAAAAGAGGATAAACTTACATTTACTGACATATCAGAATTACAAACTAAGCAAATAGATCAACTAATAACATGAAAAGTATTTTTGTGAATAATGTAAAGCTTATACAGATGAAACATTGAGAACATGTAAAGCCAAATGTGTGAGTTAAGATCCAAACCTCAGAAGTTGTTTCTTTTGATTGCTTTGATGCGCTTGATGCAAAGGATCTAGCAAGGCAAGGAGACATGAGCTTCGATCCATAATTTTCTATGCATGGGAGTGATGCCTGACAGCTAACTATATAATCTCTACCACACTGTCCTCTAAATGGAAGAGGAATTCCAGCTGAACATTATTGTCAAAATATAAATTAAAAAGAATAGAGAAAAGAAGAGAACAATTAATTTAGCTAATCAAACTTGACATAAGTGTCTTACGCACTTCACTAAGTACATCATTTATGCATGAAATAATATTCTACCACAACAAACTCATGAAAAGGCAGGTTAGGCAAACATGGAAGTAAGTCCTCTGTAACCTATAGTGAAAGGAACAATGATATTAACTGTAAAGTTAGACTTTGGCAACATGACCAATGCAAGAACCCCATAACCTTCATGGAAATTGAATGGAAAGAAAGGAGGGCTCCCTTCTAAAAATTTTCTAAAAATAATTACTTAAGAAGTAAATGTGAACCCTTCTGAGAAAATTATTTTCTCCCAATAACCAATCTAGATTGCTGATTGGCCAAAACCCAAATGAATTGATCATAAAAGTTGATAGCTAAACATCTATGAGCAATAACTAACCATTAGCTCGTACACCCTGCAGAATAAAAGAAGAAAGTATTTAGTCTGCAGCTATGTAGAGACAAAAAATGTAAATAGAATAAGAACTACCACCTCACCTTTGACATATTATAAGCACGCGTCACATATTGTCTTGTAATACTAGAATTACAATCCGCTGGAAACTGCAGTATGTCATCAGAAAATGATCAACAACTGATACAGATTCATCATGTCTAAGAAATGCTCTAAAGATAAACAGAATTTGAAAACCTATAAAGCAATCATATTAACCAGGGCAAAGCAAGGCTTAGGCTTAACTAAATAAAGGCAGCAGAAGCTCCAATAAAATTGATTGGCACATTGACCTTTTGCTCAACTAACTAGTATAAAATATATGCTGCTAGGCTCCTAATATTTCAGATAAAAAATCACCATTGCCAACTTCCCTCAGTTAATAACACACACACACACTCAAAGAGTTGGCGAGCAAAAAGAACACCTCACTACAGAGCAAATAAAAGAACAGCAATGTCCAAAAACAAAACTACACATACAAAGCAAGGAGCAAACGATCGTACCCTTTTAGCAGATGAAGGAAAACCATCCAAACAAGGCTTAGATTCCGTAATCGATCTCAATAAACCACCCCATCTGCTCCTAATAGATATTACGGACCTCCTAACGTTCTGCTGCATCTTCAACTATACAAACTTAGACCTTTTCTTCTACAAATCTATGCAAAAAAATTCTCTTTTCTTGCTGAACAACAAAGCAAAACAAAAAAAAAAACCCCAATACCCTCAAGCGAATCAATTCAAAAGAAGTAAGTATACCATCACAGACAGAGAGATGGCATTGGGGAAACGAGAAACCCCAGCGGCTGAGGTTTTATTCTAGACACGTGACACCCAAAGCCGCACGTGTCTGTTACGAGACTGTGCTCGGGTCTAACCTGAGTCCCATAGTTGCAACAAATAGAGCCTCATTCAAGGCCCAAAACGTAGAAGGATATAATATCAAACACTTCCAACATGGAGGGGTCAAACAATAATTATGAGATAAAAAAAAGGGTTTTTTCTTTTGTAAAATATGAAATATCACGGCGCACAATAGGTATTTCCTTTGCTCCCTCTCCCTCCGTTTATTTGTCTGATCAACAGAGAAGAACAGAGGAGAAAAGAAGGAGCTTTCTTTAGCTGCCCTTTACCAGGTAACCCCTAATCCTAACTTATACATACGCATTTATATACCTACGCATAGACATATGTAAGATTATTTTTTGTGTAAAGATATGGTGAATCATGTAATAGTACTGTCAGTTGAGCTAACTGACCTGCAAACGCTGAAGCTTTTAAGGTTTCTTCGGGTTCCCAAAATAATGATAGAAGTGGAATGAAAAATGGAAAGTTTTTGAGCCTTGGGGCATGAAAAACTTAAAACCTTTGCTTTAAATGAGGCTAATTGAATGACTTCTGCTTTTTTGATAGAGAACATGCTAGGATACTAATTGCTATCTGTTTATGTGCAATTTTTCTTCAAGTTAAGTTAAATTTGGTCGAATCCTCTTGAGTTAAGTATTGCTGTTGCAGTGAGGTTTCTGTTTTATGTTTGCATTTAAGCCATGAATATGACACAACCTATTTCGATGAGTTGTGGTTTTGCTGATGAATTTTATGTTCATTTGAATGATTTTATAGTGGAAATATGAAGAATGGGTTTTGTGGTAACTTGGTTTTATGATTGATAAGTGGGGTTTGCCATTTTGACATTTTGCAATAATTTTGCTTATAAATAGTGTAATCACTGTTTTGTTTGGTGTAGATGGCTAGATGGGATCAGATTCTGTCCCTTCCCGTACAAAATCCACCGACCTTGGAGTTCTCTGCTGCTGATCTTGTATGGTCAAAGGTGGAAGGTTGGCGTGACAATATAGATAGAGTTGCTCTAATCCCCTTTGCTAGAGTAGATGACTTTGTTAGAGGTGAATCCGCAAACAAAGACTGTCCAACAAGATTTCATGTTGAAGCAAGAAGGCGGAGGCCTCCAAAGGCACCTTACAAGCCAAAGGTTGACGGTATTCTTGAATATATTCTGTAGGTTCAGCCTCTTTTCTTTATTTTTTTTTTCAATTTGTAAATCTTTTGATAGCTTGTGCTCAATGGTCTTGCACTACGACTTGTTTAATTTTAAATTTATCCTGTTGAATTTGTAGGTATTGGTGTTCATTTGGTCCTGATGACCATAGGAAAGGGGGCATTGTACGACCCAGCAGGAATACATATATCCCTAAGAAGACAAATGCTGGTCGACCTAACACAAAAAGAGGATGCACCTGTCACTTTATTGTGAAACGCTTAATTGCTGAGCCGACAGTAGCTCTCATAATATATAACCAAGAAAAGCATGTAGATAAGAAAGGGTTGCCATGCCATGGGCCGCAGGACAAAAAGGCTGCTGGAACACGTGCTATGTTTGCACCGTACATCTCAGAGGATCTCCGCCTCCGCGTGCTCTCTTTACTGTATGTGGGTGTCTCTGTGGAAACCATAATGCAGCGGCACAATGAGTCTGTAGAGAAACAGGGTGGTCCATACAACCGTGATGACCTTTTAACCCACAGGTATGTTCGAAGACAGGAGAGGAGCATTAGACGTTCTACATATGAGTTGGATGCAGATGATGCAGTCAGTGTAAACATGTGGGTTGAAAGCCACCAGAATCATGTATTTTTTTATGAAGATTTCACTGATTCAGACCCTTTTACCTTGGGCATTCAAACAGAGTGGCAGTTGCAACAAATGATTCGATTTGGAAATTGCAGCCTCATTGCCTCTGACTCAAGGTTTGGAACAAATAAACTGAAGGTTTGTCTCTTCCTCCTTTCTTTGCCTTCCCCCACCCACACCTCTAAGTTATGTGACTCACTCTGATAACTGTCATTGTCTGTCCATGAGGACTACTAATATCTTTGAAATTAACTTTCTCCTTTTAAAATTATTTTCAGTATCCTGTTCACAGTCTCATTGTCTTCAATTCAGACAAGAAAGCTATCCCAGTAGCTTGGATTATAACACCAAGATTTGCTAGTGTGGATGCCCATAGATGGATGAGGGCTCTATACAATAGAGTTCGCACAAAAGATCCTACTTGGAAGTTGGCTGGGTTTATTGTGGATGATCCTTCAGTTGATGTCCTTACAATCAGGTGGGCTATTAAGTCCTTCGTCTAAGCTGACTTTACATGACTATATGCTTTTAATATGTCGTGGAAGAAGATTGTTCCATTGTCTATTATGTTTGTTGAGGAGCATGAGTTTATATGATTTCTTCAATAGTCCTTCTATAGTTATTAGAGTTCGGAAGCACTGGTTTGTAGAACTAGCATGTTAACCCCTTGCCTGCTATCTGATCACATGCCTTTTAGTTCGAGATTGGTTATTTTGTGTACCAGCTCCTTGCTTGGCGTTGTCTCTTGTGTGTTTTCTAACCTCGAGGTTTCTCTGCTGATATGATTATAATAAATGTGAAGCAAATTGAGGCATAGCTCGTTTTTCTTTTTTATCTTTTTGATTTAAACTTGGAGTAACCTAGTTCGGCTTGATTTAGTGAGCTCCTTAAGTGGCATATTGAAATGGTTATGTCATGTCAACATGATGAAGGGTTATAACATTTGCACTCTTATATTTTCTTTGTTTGCATTGTATTCAGGGATGTTTTTGAGTGTTCTGTATTGATATCCTTTTGGCGGGTCCGCCATGCATGGCATAAAAACTTATTGAAGAGATGTTCAGAGACAGAGATGCGTGTTGAGATATCAAGACGACTTGGAATGGCATTTGATGACATTTCCAGAAGATGTGGAAATGTTGATTTGTTTGAGAAATTCATGGAAGATTTTGTTGATTGCTTGGATTTTATGGATTATTTCAAAGCAATCTGGTACCCTAGAATAGGTTGGTTGCTACTTCTACCTTTTCATGCTGTCTTTCCCATCTGGTTTGCACCTGTTCCTGAATTCTTTATTTAAATTATCAGTGGGGAGCCACTTTTAGGTAGAACTATCTCTCCCAAGTATAATGTTCAAATTTGCTACCATTTTGACTGTCTATTTTATTTCTCTATATTTTAGTATCCATAAAACACAGATGCATAATATAGATAATTGTAATTAGAAGCAGATGTCAGACAGACTTGATTGTATTAAATGAGTGAAAATTTTATTTTGCTAATAGCTTAAGGCAGTTTTTTCCTATTTGTAAAGGACTTTTAACTTGTAGAACAAGAAAATTATAACCTTCTCTTGTTTCAGGGGCTTGGATCTCTGCACTTGGAACTCTTCCACTTGCTAGCTTGGAGACTTGTGCAGCGATGGAATTTTACCACAATCAACTGAAGCTCCGGCTGTTAAATGAGAAGGATCCTTCTGTCTACCAACGCACTGATTGGCTGGTTAATAAGTTGGGTACAAAAGTGCATTCGTACTTTTGGCTGGATGAATACTCGGGGAAAGATGATTTTGCACGATACTGGAAGGATGAGTGGATGAGTGGTTTAACGTCTTGGCGTAAGGCATTGAAGATTCCAGATTCTGATGTTGCCATTGAAGGGCAATGTGCAAAAGTGACTGACCAGCTTGATCGAGATAGAGTTTATGTCGTTTGGAACCCTGGCTCACAGTATGGTATTTGTGATTGTACTTGGGCAGAAATGGGCTATCTGTGTGAGCATGTGTTCAAGGTAATAAAGGTCTTTCATGAGAAAGGGTCTATTTTGCCATCTGTCAGCCTATTTCAGTACAACAAGGCTTTGATTGACATGCTACATTGCCCGCCCCATGATTCCTTGATCCGTGATCATGCTGTTTCTTTAGCAATCTATGTACAGAAACAGTTAAATTCACTAGTTGATCCTATTCAGAAACAAGCCAAGGATTCTAGTCAGGATGCAAGTGCAACGGTGGTTTCTGCAAAACAAAATAGAGGATTAGTTGACGAGGGTCCTTGTGTAAATGGGATCATATCATCTAATCATGAAAATGGTTATGCAGATTGCTCTGAGGCTCCTGTTAGTATTGCAAGTGATTTGGGTAGTGAATCAGTTGATGGGTTAGTTGGTATAAATGGCATTTGTGGTAAGGCTGCTGGAGAAGGAATATCTGGTTCTGAGATGGATGTTGACCCACCCTCCTGTATTTCTCCACCTGAATTACCATCTCTTAATGAGGTTGTAGCTGGTAATGTCTTTTCAGAGCATGGAGATAGTGATTTAATTAACAATGTCCCTAATATGAAAAGCAAAGTACCTCCAAAAGATAATGCTTTAAGAGATGAAAGTGGATGCGAAGAAGATATCTTTAACAAAAATTGCCATGAAAGTGTGATGGCTGCAGAGCTACAACCAGATGAGATACCTCAAACAAGACAGCTTTTGAAGCCATGCACAGCAACTCATCAGGATGGTTTCGGTAGCAAGAGTAGTGAACCTTCAGTGGCATCCAAGTCCACTCCTGAGAAAGGCACCCCATCCATGTCTGTTACTGTTGAGCCACAAGTGCTTGATATGGCTGAAGCTTCAGGAGCTCTCAATCTGGATATCTCAATGGCATCAGAAAGTGAGAATGAGATCACAGATAAGAATCATTCCACTGATACTGCTCTCCTGTCAGATGGAGATCATGGTAATTTGGGAATTGTTGGTGATCTTGGTGATGAAGCAAAGGCACTAGACAGCTGTATGGCTGAACACCCAGAAACTTTGACAAATCATTCAAAAATGATGAATTATGGTGACAGTGAACCAGCTTCTGAAGTTGCAGCTCAAGAAACTGATGATTCTGGTGAGAAGAAATTTCTTGGTGACATAACTTCAACAACTGAATCTGAACCTCAAAAGAGCGTTGAAGATGGAAGATGTGGTAATAAGGAGATTTGCGAACAGGTGACTAATCATCAGAATGGTGCTGTTGCTGTGGGAATTGTTTCAGAAGAGGCTGCTAATGACTCTGCAATCAGTGCTGGCTCTGACAAACAATAGACAGATGCAATTCCTTATTTCTTTGTGTACATACACAATGAATTTAATTGTAATTTTGGGATTCAGCCAGTTGCTCTTGAAATTAATAGCATAACCAGCCAACAAAAAATTATCTAGCATTGCCCATATAGATTTCCACATTGCTGCCAAAAGTGGATCATCTGTGGTAACTGTTGAGAAGCTATTGATGAGAAATGTTTAAAATCTTATACTCCACAATCCACATGTTGTAATACATGGTTTCTGTCCTATTAATTCCCAGCAGAAATCTCGCATCAAAACCTTAAATTATTGGTCTTTATAATTATAATGTTAATTTCCCTCATGAATGCAGGAACTTGTTGGTAATAATTTGTGAATCCCCTAGATAGTATAACCCTGATTCATTAGCCTGTGAAACTTCAGGCCCAAGTTTTCTGGAAAGTTACATCCTGACAGGTTTTCATCCCTGTTTCTGCGCTGAGAAAGGAAGAAAGGGTTAAGGGGCATGTATGTAACTTCAATACCATTTTTGAATGAGAGAAAAAAATGGGAACGTGGGGCTATTGGCTGAGGATAGTGGCAGTAACCGCCTTAACCGTCATTACCGACACAGAGAAACATAAAACGAAGATAACAAGAGTACAGAATCAATAAGAAAGTTTTCAGATAGAATATTTAGACCAAAGTGAATAGCGAGTCCTCCAAGAGACAAAAAGGGAATGCGTCTGGGTTTTCAGAGAGCGCAAATTGGGGAAAATGGAAGGAAAGCGAGTAGAGATGAGTCAGATAAGGAAAGGGCCATGGAAGGCAGAGGAAGATGAAGTGCTGATCAGCCATGTCAAGAAATATGGCCCTCGAGACTGGAGCTCCATTCGATCCAAAGGTCTTTTGCAAAGAACTGGCAAGTCGTGCCGTCTCCGTTGGGTCAACAAACTTAGACCCAATTTGAAGAAGTAAGATTAGTCTCTGTTTCTTTCATCTACTTGCTCGTACTTCCACGAGTAATTCATTTTCATTTTCTTTCTTCTTCTGAATCTTCGTAGTGGGTGCAAGTTTACGGCAGAGGAAGAGAGGGTGGTGATAGAGTTGCAGTCACAGTTTGGGAACAAATGGGCAAAAATTGCTACGTATTTGCCTGGAAGGACTGACAATGACGTGAAGAATTTTTGGAGCAGCAGGCAGAAGAGACTGGCTAGGATTTTGCAGAATTCAGGAACACCCTCCTCCTACTCCAAATCACCCAAAATCAAAAAGGAAGTTCCTGTCTTTCATAATGTTCCTGCTTTGGAGGTAAACATATCCCATCGCTACATTTCATGGTTGTTTTCAAATTTCCAGTTCTGCAAAAATATGGATGTTGTAATTCCATTTGATCAATTGACTTAAAGAAAAGTGTCGAATACCTTCAGAGACTTGCATATTACTGTTCTGTTTATTTGAAGGGCTTAAACAGTATTGCTCACTACTTGCAATTACATCAGAGAGTGCTGTCTCTAAATTGAGTAGTTTAGATGATTAACACTTTAATGAATCTGCAGTTGAGAAGAGTAAAGTGTTAGCTTTAGTATTATCTTTTTGTCAATTTTTAGGCTCCAAAGTTCAGCTCGTCAATGGAGGAAGCATCATACTCCAAGGGTCAATCTTGCTCATCATCCTACATTGACAACTCGGAGACAACCAAACTGGAGCAACTTCCAGATCTTGTGAATCCTAAGTTGTATAATATTGATGCAAACGGTGCGCAGCTTGAGCTTATGTCGAGAGGGCAGAACCCATATGCTGAGGCCCAACCACAATTTTTCTTCCCTCAGATCCCACAGCCCCAACCATACCTCACATTATCTCTGGAAAGCCAAGACCTTTTGGCTAAATTTGAGGACCCTTACTTTTCACAAGTGTTTGCACCGATGGATGTTCCTGAACTAGGGAGTGGACATGTTGGGCAGCCATTTCTTGAACCAGTGAGATGTAGCGGATTTGGTGCAAGGGAAGAAACTGACAACCCCGTCACTCCAGATACCTTCTTTGATGACTTCCCTGCTGACATGTTTGATCATATGGAGCCTCTTCCAAGCCCATCAGAGTAATTCAGGGACAAGAAGGTTGCTTGAGTGTTAACTTTTAACTAGTTTTTCCAATGTTGACTTACCCCTTGTATTTTATTCCTGTTTCTAGGTGTAGGATGTTTTTCTTTTTCTTAAGGGATGAATACTGTTACTGTAAAGACTCTTTTGAGCAACAAATAGATGCTTCCCACTTCTTATAAGCGGTGCCAATTTGTTGGGCAGACTGAAGGACAGATCCACAACAAGACTAAAACTTTCACATCAACAGCATCAATATGTCACATTATCTAATGAAAAAATGGGCATTGGTTCATCACATTCATTTTCTCAGTCTGCATTGTTAACAAAAAACAGGGGAAGGAAAAGGCAGTTTCATGAATTAAAATTGATTATTTCTTCAATCAATGAAATCAAGAATTGATACAAAAGTTATAATGTAAACAAAGCTGACGCATCAAGGAGGAAGGCTGAGATATGCTTGAGATGAAACTGTCGTGCCAAAGGTTATACATTGTTATTCATGGAGTCATCCTTCATCATGGTTTAAGGCAAAGAATCTCTATGGCATTACCATCTAAACATTATGTCAAGTTGCTTGTTGGATAGTAAGTAACGCCAGTCTTGCCACTTTGTGTAAGCACCTCAAACTTTCCAGCAGCGACTGGCTCGTATTTGCAAGAGATTGGTCTTCTTAGTTCTGAGTAAGCACAATAATCTACTTCAACGACAATTGTGTCCTCCAAGAATCCAGAAACCGAAACCCCAACTCCTTCCCCTGCATATGAAATGCATAGCTCAATGACCACTCCAAGTGTTTGGTAGTAATTCAAATAGGAATAAAAATGACATTGTTTAGACTCAGAGACCAGATATCCTTCAGCATGACATTGCAAATTGGAAGCCGCTGGAAAAGATGACAAATGGTCACTACAATTCTTGTCTGAATTGAAGAATCAAGCTTACCATGTGTCACTAATAGCAAGTTTTCTGAGGGGTATTTGTCCGCGAGTGCCTTAATGGTTTGTTCATATCTAGTCCTCGAACCAGTCACCGTCTCTTCCCATTGCGGCAACTGTAGATTTTGAGACAAAGAACCCAAATCAGCCATGGAAAACTGCATCCAGCTAAGCTGACAAAAATCTAAATTGTAAAGGAAATAGATCAAACACATTGCAAACACATTACCTCTTTATAAACTCTTTCCACGGTAGGATCCACTGTGCCACTCGGCAGCATAGCCTCAAGCTGTGGCACATCGAAACGAAAGATTCCATCTTTGGGCGCTACATCAAGCCTAATTGCTTCTCTACTTAACATCTCACACAATCCATACTCGATCGAAACCTGGAAAAATACAATAAAATGGACTCAAGCATTTGAACAACAAACTTTTAAAAAAAAATGTAAATTGCTTTTCAACGTATAGTGATCTGACTAGCCTTGACTTTTGATGGGTCGATAGAGATAACGCCGCAGGCTGACTTGGCATTGGGATCGTCGTCGACGGCACAAAGGGCGGCGACAGCCTCTGAGGCGGTCTGGACGCAGCGGAGGAAGGGGGAGACGAAGACTCGGTGGATCGGGAATCCTAGGTGGGCACGAAGCGCACGACCAGTACGGAAAGCCCTGACCAAGCCGTCATGTATAAGCGGTGGGTCCCATGGCCTCTCCGCCGTCACTACCCACGTGGGGTCGAAATTGTCCATACGGTCCCCGTGCCTCATCACCACCACGTTCTGGTGATACGTTTTTGTCACCGAGGAATCCATCGCTGTCGCTTTAAGGATTAAACTTTCCCGACGAATCAAAGGTTGTCTGTCTCTGGTTTTCACGCGAGTGTAGTTTTGAGTTCGGATAGAAGCTATAAAACAGTTGGGTAATCTCGCTGCCATTTGTTACCCGCTTTTCTCTCCTGCTTATAGTCATCTATGTTATTAATAAAATAAATAGTTTAACATTTATACTCCTACAATTTAAAAATTTTCAATTTAAATTTATGAAGTATAAAATTTTTACAATTAAAAAGAATTACCTTTATTATTGTTATTCAAAAGAAATATGATCCATTTATAAAAAACTCATCTCTTTTCATTCATTTAATTTTTTAAATGATCAAGTGATAAAAAAATATGTAAAGTGTTTCAATTCGGATAAGTATAAGATGTTAAAATTCTTATAATCATAGATATTATTTGCCTTATCAAATTAGACTTTTTACGAAAAGAATAATGATTTATGACGAAGTGATGTTAGAATTAAGAAAAAATAGACAAGATGGTTGATAACGACAGAATGTTATGAGATTGGATAAGGAATATTATGTTATATTTTAAATTTTATATTTTAAAATTTATAAAAATAAAAAAAAATAAAGAAATATATATATATATATATATATAAATATATATATAATTTTCCTTTGCTTGCATAATTATGGTTGCGTGAGAGCATAGTTGCGTGGAATGAATTGGTCTACATCAAACAAATACCTGTCAAACCCAATTTCATTATTCTTTGTGTTAACCATGGACTTTACATGAACATTTCAAGTTGAAGGTATTGCTTTTCTGCAGTGAGGAGGATGACACGAGAAAGCATTCAGAAAAAAAAAAATGTTTACTACCACTTTCAAGGTTATTTCCTGGAAATTGGTTGTAATTCTTGGAAAAGTTTATGTTCCAACAGAACCATCCATGACCATGAGGATGAAGAAGTTCAGGCCGTGGCAGACAACAGCCGATCCACAGACCTCAATTCTGGGCTAAGAAAATCGGTAGAAAGCCCTCGGTTGGACTCGCTGATTTTCACAGGCCCATTGAAACAGTGCTGACACCCCCATTCGAACCGTCGGAACTCATAAATCTGAATATTGTATGATAAAGCTTGAGGACAGAGATCAAATCATACAATAACGAAAGAAAGGCTTGATTTATTATTGATAATAGTTGTATTATTTATATCAACGCATCATGCATGTAGAGTTGCATATGCAACAGATTAAGTATTTTACTTATTGTTCCATTTAGGGGAGCGCGTCTTATTGAGCTCAAACTTCTTGCACCAGAGCGGGTTACCATCAATGTTGAACATGCATTGTTTCGTTCCAAAAGCAGTCATCATTAATGGAATACTAGCTTCCTTGAAAACAATCTTTCCAAATAATGGTATTTGATTTTTATTCCACGGGGCTGGCCAATGCACGTATACCCTTTCCACACATTCCCAGTATGTGCTGCACACAATGAACATATAATCATTCTCAATTATCACTGGAAACAAAATTATTCTAAGAAAATAAACAATAGGGTTTTCTTTTTTGGATTATTTCTATTCATTTTGATAGTTTGAGGGCATGGGAATTAGATCGGTGGAAGTTTGTGAGTGTTTGAAGTCACATTTAAAATGCTCCTATGTACACTTACGAGTTAAAGAATTTGGCAATTTCCATCTCTGGTATCGGGCGTCCGTACGAGAATGTTAGGAACAAGGACCGATCTGATTCAGGAAGGGGATAATACTCCTTAGCATTAGGATTTAGTTTAATTGGAACCGGTTTTGCATTTGGTACAGCAGTCACCCTATTTTCCATGATAGTAGGCTGGGCAGGTTGATGATCAGAGCATTCGGCATGATAATTCACCGAGCCATGTCCATGGCCACGGCCACGTCCACGTCCACAGCCACGGCCACGTCCACGTTGACAGCCACGGCCACCACCTGGCGGCGCTCTTTCTCCCGAATACCGAGTCCTCCTTGGTTCCTCCATGGGATTTTCACGGAAAAATGAAGAGGATGACTCGTAATTCTGTGTGTTTTCAAACTGGACATAGGGAGTGAAAGGGGGGATGAGTATGGGGATATATACTGCAATCCAAGTGAAGAACATTGCGATGGTTCAGGAATGTTGGCTTTACAAGGAAAAGGTAGTATATATTCGAGAGAGGGGGTGAGTATGGGAATATATATTGCAAAAAAACTGAGGAGCATTGCGATGGTTTAGGAATGTTGGCTTTACAAGGAAAGGTAGTATATGTCGAGAGAGGCTGTTTCTTGAGCAGCCGCAACGTTTGCAAATAAGCAACTTTGCTGCTCTTCTTATTGCTTCATTCCCTCCCAAGAATTTGCCATCTCTCATTTTCAGAGGGCTGGCTTGTACATTTTGACCATTTTATCAACATAATTTCTATAATTTGAACCATTTGATTCAATGGATTGAGACATATATATATGTAAAAGTCAAATTCACAAACTATAGAATTGAACTTGAATAGAATCAGTAAATTTGGATAGTATCATTCCTTTTAAAGAAAATTGAGCAAATTTCAGTATGTCCACTTCGTACCGACTTGGCGATGATAATATCTTACTTTGTTTAGAGTATATTTATAATGATAATTTAATTAATGATGATTCATGTATTGGTGTCAATTTCTATATTAATATTATTTTTATAAGTTAATATATACAATCTAAATATGTATTCCAGCTCGTAACGAATTGTAAAAGATATTTTTATTTTCAAAAATTAATTAACCAAAGAAGATATAACATGATTATTCAATCTTGCGTACTGAAAACAATTAAACATTTTCATTGTTCATCATGATTTAGAACAGGATGCCCAGAACATGAAACAAATTCAGACATTCGATAGTACTGTTAACACCAGATTGAATCTATTTATGAGAAACGCTTGACTTTAGAAACGAGGGCAATTTCTGCTTCAACAATCAGACTATCATAGACAATGTAACCCTTGGATGCATCGTGGAGAAGCTTCAGCGCAATGAATTGTGGATAACCCCAGTTTACACTTGTTGCACTGAACCAACGTTCGACTGCAAGTGATGAAAACAGAAATGGAAAATCAAGAACATCAGCAGACAACAAACAAAGCTAATATCAATAACACTTAATTGGCCAGGTTTTCTTGTTTACCTGTGAATTCCATGTGATTACCGTTGATTTGGTTCCTTACCCGTAGCTTGTATTCTGCATATACTTTCCGCTTAGGGGGAAGCTTCTCGGCCTCGACTAACTCTAGGAAGAGAGAGAGTGCTTTGCCCTTAAATTTTACGTTTCCCTTGGGATAGACTGTCAATTTCCTATAAGGCCAAAAGGCACAAGCGGCAGCAGCTATCTGTGATTAGCAATTTTCGATTTAATTTGGGTAACAATACGAAAATGAAGTGGCCAAATTCAATTAGAAGGTACCATTTTGAATCCCCGATGGTATGAACGGAAGATTCATAATACTTCTTGTCTAATTTCGAGAAATTGTCCATCTTGAAAGTTATGGTATTGTCCTCAGGCTCCTTGATCATGGAAAGACACTCCCATTTACAATTGCGTTCCATTAGAAAAACCTCTGCCCCAAATATGCAACAATCACCAATAAGGTAACCATTGGAAGTGTTATAAAATGACTCGAGGGAGAGTAATTGGGCGAAGCCCCATTCAGTCTTCATCCAATGAAATCTCTTGACTGCCCCATCAGCGTCTGTAAAATTATCAGCATATTAACAAATGGTCTGCCATGATGACAAAAAAAGGATGCGAAATTTAAAGAAACGAAGGACAAATAACCTGAAGCTGGTACATAGTATACCTTCAATGGTTAAGTACTTGTCCCGAATCTGGTCAAGCATGAATAACCTGAAGCTGACATTGACTTCCCAAGTATGAGGTAAATTTTCTGTTTCGTCAATTACCAAGTAAAGGGAGATGAAGCCACTTCCGTTGCTTTTATTGTCTCCGTTTGGGTAGAGTGACAATCTCCTAAAGGAAAACCAATTTAATTTGAAGAAAGAAAGGAAAAGAAGTTCAAAGAAAAGTAACTAATGAAAAGAAAACACTAACCATTTGTGACCCGCAGCTTCAAATACATCAGATTCATACTTATCAACCCCTGTTTTGGCCAACAAAGAGAACGATTCTACTTTAAATAAGTAGTGAGCTGGAGGGAAATCTCTTATGGTTCTTCTGATTCCTACAAACATAGCCAGAGAAAAAGGCTAGCATCCTTGCTTTCAAGTCGACTAATTATAACAATTAGAAGGGACAAATTCCAAGGAGAAGGAAGAGAACTTACCAAGTTTTTTGGAGTTGTCATCCATGAAAACCACTATAAAAATTTTTATACTTTTGCTTTTTACTTTTTCTTTTATTTGTCAAATATATATAGAAAGACAAAGGAATCAAATTTGCAGAAATATACTTATTTTCGTGGGGAGGGGGTTTAATAAGCATTGTCCTAGAATTTGCTTGTCATGCATGCAAAACTTGGAAGATCTCTTGGGTTTAACATCCTTATCTTGTAAACTATGAACACCTTTGGAATCTCTCCACCTTGAGGTTTCAAGGTTTACAAGTTTATGCTTACCTTGAGAAACTTACAAGACCTCCAATCTGTCTACTTAGGTAGAATTACAGGGGACTTTCGATCTATCCATTTGAAATTCTTGCTCGAAAAGATTAAATTAGATAGGTTAAATTTCTACTCATAATAGTCGATAATGAAAAAGTTGGATGCCTCTGTGGTTAGGGGAACACGAAATATTGATCTCAGGATTGGCTTTGATTCCTACTACTTCTGGTTTTTGGTTTCTCATTGATTCCTTTCTTCGGGTTTTACCTTTCCTTTTTTTTCTTTTATGATGAGGTGGTCAGCATTCTCTTAGGACTTGCAGGAACAAAAATTAAGATATTATAATTGGTGCTCAAATTATTAATCTAAAAAAAAGTAGAAATGCACCCTTATGAATTTCTCTAGATTTATGTTTCTTTCCAAAAAAAAAAAATGAATTTCTCCAGATTTATGTCTTCCATCTCAAATGGGGGAGCAAAAAGGGTATAATTTTCGAGATATTAATCCAGGTTTGAAGAAATTTACCTTGACGTTCTCACTTTCATTTTCGGATGTGACATTTAAACAATTTAATTAATTTAACTGAAATGATATTAAAGACTAATGACTTGAGAGACTTTGATTTCGCTAGTCTTGTGCTTCTTCTAAGCAATTACTATATTGATGGAAAGAACAATGTCCTTAATTTTGATTATAAAGGCACATTAATGTTAAAAATTTCACAATCACATCAGATCCAACATGTAAGATCAAGAAAAACATGAGTAGCCATGGTGCTTATTCAAACCTAAAATTCTATGTAACAGCAACTGAATTTTATCTAGCTACGGAAAGCTGGATTGTTGCAACACCACTGTTTTAAGTGCATTGAGATAAATATATAGATTTCCTACCGCGTGGAGGAAGTGAGGTATCAAACAGAATGTTGTAAATCTATGTAGTTGTTGTAAACATTTATTATCCTTGTCCATCGGGGCCAAACTTCTCCAATGTGAAAATAAGCAGTCAGTGGGCGTGATAGACAAGTATATCCTGTACTTATTCCTGATGATGATTCTAGGAATGCTTCCTCAGTTGGACCCACGCGGCTATTGCTTCCTGGAAGTATGGTTGCTACTTGCTAGACAGTTCGTCACAACCAGACTAATCTATACGGCATTACTGTCACATCTAGAAGACCTTGTGAAAAACATGGTGGAAGTCAAAAGACTGCGCAGCAGGATGGGAGAATAATGGGAACATTCTCATTAGAAAAATAGGGTACGGTACAAGTTGAATATATACAGCACTATGTTCAGATGAAAGAGAAAAAAAACTCTAACTAATCCTAAGTTAAGCAACTTAACTAATCTTAGCTAATTTTTGAAAGAATGGCTTATCAGTAAAACGGTGTGCTTCATCTATTCTATTGCCTTTCTTCCTGTGTTTAATAAAACGGTGCGTACAACAGCTCCCCCTGTCCTGCTTGTGGCTTCACTTCAGAGTCTTGACTTCTCTTCTTCATCAAGTGTTCAGCCATTTATAGTACTCTAGGACTTATTTCTCCATCTCATCTTTGATACTCCCCCTCAATATGAACGATGGACGTTGTCAACGTTCATCTTGCTCAACAGATTCTGAAATTGCTTAGGCTGCAAAGCCTTTGTAAACATGTCTGCTATCTGCAGATTTGTTGAGAATCTTGAGATGTATATTGGCTTGATCACTTCTGTCATAACCTTCTCTTGAATGAAATGGCAATCCATTTCAATGTGTTTTGTCCTCTCGTGAAAAACGATTTTTGCTAATATGTATAGCTGATTGGCTATCACAATATAACTTTACTGCCTTTTCATGTTTGACTCCAAAGTTTGACAGAAGGTGTTTTATCCATATAACCTCACAGTAATTCTGTGGTTTGTAAATTCTGAATTCTGCCTTGTGTGTGTTCTTGTTCACAGTTTGGTTGTCTTCAAGAGGTTAGGCTAGCTTCTTTCATTTTGAAGAGTCTCTTGGACAAATCAAGACAGGATAAGCCTCTGCCAAAGTCTTTTGAGCAGATTGAACTGTAAATGCTCTAATTCTTCTGAAGCTCAGGTTAGGTTGATGCCAACAATAGTCTTAAACCAAAAGATTTGCGACTATGGATGGCACACTAATGCTGATGCTAATAAATCTGCCTTACAAAAAAAAAAAAAAACCTCACAGCAAGTTGTGGCCATTGATCTGTCTTTTTTACAGCAAAAGGCTTTTGAGTAATAAGAGTCTTTATTTAAGGTTGAAAATTTTTTAATTTTCCAAGAGTTGGCATTCTACCTAAATGTGTATTTAATGAGATAGATATACTTGAAATCATATAATTTCAATAAACTTTAAAGTTTATTATAATCAATTAGGTATAATTAAAAAGATGTCAAGCAATTTTTTTTTTTTTGGAAAAGCAGATTTTATTCATCCATCATTAACTATAAGTAATTTTAATATTTATTTTTAATCAATATGTAAAGTTACATGTGCAACACATGTGTTTGAGTACTATATATATAAAAGTTAAATATAAAGTATTATGAAATTATAAATAAAAAAGTTCACAATTTATTAATAATCAATTTAGATTACATTGAATTCCATACGTTGTAATTTTTTTATTTCAATTCATTTTCAGACGTGACATTTAAACAATTTAACTTGACTGAAAAGCTATCAGAGACTATTGACTTGAGAGACTTTGATCTCTTGCTAAGTCTTGTGCTTCTTATAATCAATCACTACATTGACATTGGTCTGTGTTTTGCGATTTGGTTTCTTTTTGGGTTTGTTGTGTTATCGGGTGATATTCCTTGCGTTTGATTGGGAGGATTCATCACCTGGGATGAGTTCTGAAGTAACCATGTGGTAGGATTGTGCTCGGCTTTTGTTGTTTTGAGTTTGATGGCGAGCTTTTGTTTACTGTTTTGTTCTGGTAGCATTTTAGTGTTCAGTGGCAAGCTGTGTATATTTTTCTGATCTTATCTCATGCCGGTTTCTTTGTGCCAGGTAAAGTCTTCTGCAGGCTAAAGACTTGGTATGGCATACTAAATTTATGAAGTTTACAATTTCTCACAATTTTCTCTATAATTTATTACTTATCAAAAAAACTGCTATATTGAAATCTGTGGAGTTGTTGCAAACCGACGAACAATAATTAAGAGACCTTAGAATTTTCCCTTCCATATACATGGAAGGAGACCTTTAGACTCGTAAGTAATCAGTTCTCTTGCTTTCTGAAGATCAGAAAGAGGAAAAATAACCAGAATACGCTCAAAATTTATTATACATGTCCATCAGGGCAAAACTTCTCCAATGTGAAAATAAGCAGTCAATGGGGGCGTCACACAAGTATTTCCTGTACTTGTTCCTGGATGATTCTAGGAATGCTTCCTCAGTTGGACCCACGCGGCTACTACTCCCTGGAAGTATGGTTGCTACTTGCAAGACACTGCGTCGTTGAGTCACAGAAAGAAACTAATCTGTATGGCAAAAGCTGATCCCCTGTGAAAGACGTTCTCACGGTTGAGCAAAAAATTTTGGACCCAGATAACGAACTTGAAGAAAAATTAGGCAAAAACAGAAGTGTGCCACACCATGAATTTTTTGTGTAAGAATCGAAATTCCACTCTCTGCATCTCTATTCATAGTCATCACTCTTCACTTTTAAAAGACTTTGACTGCGGAAATAAAGGTCTTTAAATTTCGGTGCTCTGGGAATCAACATGCAACAATAAGAACTTGCCATATATGATCAACTTAAACATGAGTTTCTCCACCAACCTATTCTACAGTGAAGAAGAGTTACAATCTTCCAATATACTCTCTTGACAACATGATAAGTCAAGACTTGACTTCTATGAATTATGTCATCGTGTATTTAATTGAATAATTTTACTTGAAATCATATAATTTATATGGATTTTAAAATTTAATATAATAATTTAGGTATAATTATAAATATGTTGAGCAACATTATATGATGTAGTATAAACTAAATTAAAATTTATTATCATTAAGTATAATTTATTTCTAATATTTATCTTTTATAAATATGAAAAATTACATGTGCAGCTCACGTGTTCAAATTTAAGATATATTATGAAATTATAAATAAATAAAATTCATGACTTATTATTAATCAATTTAGATTAGATTTAAACTTTGATAAGAATTAATGAGAATTATAAACACAGTCTCTATTTGTTAACCTTTCACTTAATAAAACTTGTTTCTTAAAGGTATATGTAAGCTAAAAACTACTTCAGAGTTTAAAATGCTGCTTTAATTCCATATGTTATAACTTTTTGATTTACAAATTTATTTCAGATGTGACACTTGAACAATTTAATTTGATTGAGATGCTATCAAAGACTATATATCGACTTGAGAGACTTTGATCTCTTGCTAAGTCTTGTGCTTTTTCTAATCAATTACTGCATTGATGGAAAAGCCAATGTTTTTTTATTTTTGGAAAAGTAATTTTTATTAATCTCTTCACTAAATTGCCAATTCGAGTCTTAAGCTTAACTGCTAAAGACTCTTCGTGGCATATGAGAAATGGTGAGGTTAATGCCTTAGTACATTTTCCAACAAAGTCTGCTACTCAAGAGTAGTGGTAGCATCACAAGAATCCAAATAAACTATCTAAACTATACAGAACAGAGCATTTTGCTCAGAAATCACATGATAGCCAATGTTCTTAATTTTGGTTAATTTGAAAACAAAATTAATGTTAAAAATTTGGCAACCACTTCAGATGCAGCATGCATGTAAGATCAAGGAAAACCACTGAATTTACTTAGTTATCGAAAGCTGGGTTGTTGCAACACCACTGTTTTAAATGCACTAAGATAAATCTATAGATTTTCTATCGCGTGGAGGAAGGGAAGTATCAAACAAAATGTTACAAATCATTAATGGCTCTGATAAATTAATGGCAAACCTTCTACAGAAATTTGCAATCAATAGGCGTGTTAGATAAGAATTTCCTGTAATTATTGCCGATGATGATTCTAGGAATGCTCTGTACATTAATCAATAAAGGCACTTTGCTACCGAATTTTTGAACTAAAAGGCTTTACCAAAGACTAACATTTTCCTGTTAGTGTATCAAATTCAACCTCAGTTGGGCCCACTCGGTTGAGCAAAAATTTGTGGACCCGCATTTGAATAAAAATTAGGCAAAAAGACAGGCGCACCATACCATGAACTTTCTGTGTAAGAATCGAAATTCCACTCTCTCTATCTGTGTTCATACTCATCATTCTCCACTTTTAGAAGAACTTCACTCCGGCGATAAACGTCTTTAAATTTCGGTGCTCTGGGAATTAACACACAACAACAAGAACAACTCAAACATGAGCTTAGCTATCACAACTCTCGTAATGGTGATGCTACGGAGTACTAACGTCCTTTCTTCCTATGTAGCATCTCAAGTTGCCACAACTACCTCAGCAACAACTTTGTCGCTGGAACGAGAAGCGAAGGCTCTACTCGAGAGTGGTTGGTGGAGTAGCTACAGCAACGACACTTTGCAACGTTGCAACTGGACAGGTATCTCATGCAATGATGCTGGAAGCGTCATCAAAATTAACCCTCCTTCTGACGTTATTAAGGTTGGTGATAAATTCAAGAATATGGACTTCTCTTGCTTTCCAAGTCTTGTTTTTCTCAGGCTTAGTAGTCATGAACTCAGTGGGACCACAGAGCATTTTATGTTCAATATAAGCAATCTGTCAAGATTAACGCATATCGACTTGTTCAACAATTCTTTATATGGTTTGTTATTTCCTTGGCCTGATAATCTCACCTCATTAAAGTATCTTGATTTTTCTTATAACCAAATCTATGGACCCATTCCAGTAGAAATTGGACAGTTAAAGAATTTCGTGACTCTCAATCTATACGATGGCAACTTACTTGGTCCAATTCCTTCTACTCTAGGTAAGTTAACCAATTTGGAGACCCTAGATTTGTCTAATAACTCACTTGATGGTTCCATTCCTTCCACTCTAGGCAGGTTAACCAATTTAGTGACCCTGGATTTGTCTAATAATAGGCTTCATGGTTCCATTCCTTCCACTCTAGGCAAGTTAACCAATTTAGTGACCCTGAATTTGTCCAATAACACGCTTCATGGTTCCATTCCTTCCACTCTAGGCAAGTTAACCAATTTAGTGACCCTGGATTTGTCTAATAACTTACTTCATGGTGCCATTCCTTCTACTCTTTTTTCATTATCCAATTTGGGCAAGTTAACCAATTTAGTGACCCTGAATTTGTCTAATAACACGCTTCGTGGTTTCATTCCTTCCACTCTAGGCAAGTTAACCAATTTAATGACCCTGGATTTGTCTTATAACTTACTTCATGGTTCCATTCCTTCTACTCTTTTTTCATTATCCAATTTGGTCACCATCGATCTATCAAACAACGACCTCATCGGTCCAATTCCCTCCTCTTTAGGCTTTTTACACAAGCTGGAAAATTTGCTTCTTGACTTCAATAGAATCAATGGTTCTATCCCTTCAAAAATTGGAGATTTGAAGACTTTGCGTGTTCTACGCCTTCACTCAAATTTTTTAGAAGGTCTCGTACCTGAGGAAATTGGAAATTTGAAAGCACTCACTTTATTGAACCTCTATGAAAACGAGTTGAGTGGACCCATTCCGCCTCAAATTTGTAATTGCTTCAATTTAGAAAAGTTGGACTTAAGCAACAATAGAATCAATGGTTCTATCCCTTCAAAAATTGGAGATTTGAAGACTTTGCGTGTTCTATTCCTTCATTCAAATCTTTTAGAAGGTTTCTTACCTGAGGAAATTGGAGATTTGGAAGCACTTACTTTATTGAACCTCTCTCAAAATGAGTTGAGTGGACCCATTCCGCCTCAAATTCGTAATTGCTTCAATTTAGAAGAGTTGGACTTAAGCAACAATAGAATCAATGGTTCTATCCCTTCAAGAATTGAAGATTTGAAGACTTTGCGTGTTTTATTCCTTCACTCAAATCTTTTAGAAGGTCTCGTACCTGAGGGAATTGGAAATTTGGAAGCACTTACTTTATTGAACCTCTCTCAAAACGAGTTAAGTGGACCCATTCCGCCTCAAATTGGCAAATGCTCCAATCTAGAAGAGTTGGACTTAAGCAACAACAATTTAGAGGGGCTCATTCCTGCTCAAATCAAAAGGCTTCAGCATCTAGACCGGGTAGATCTCAGAAACAATAATTTCTCAGGTGTTATTCCATTTAATCTTATTATGGGTGGAAATTATTATTATGCAAGTTTTACTTGTGTTGAAACAAATAATTCGGTATTTAGGGAGGTATTTGGTGGCAACAAAAATTTAACACCCTACTTTTGCTCTCCACCCTATTCTCCAGCAACTTATTCTTCAGTAAAGAAGAGTTACAATCTTCAGATATTTGTACCTGTTTCCGTATTCGTCACTCTTTTTCTTCTTGGGAGTTTATTATTTTTGTGGAGGAATAAGGTCAAGGTCAACCCAACTAGCGTACTGCAAGCAACTACGAATGGAGACCTGTTCTCAATATGGAACTACGATGGAAAGATTGCTTATGAAGACATCATAGCAGCAACAAATGATTTTGACATTCGATACTGCATTGGAACTGGTGGTTACGGAAGTGTCTACAAAGCACAGCTACCAAGTGGCAAAGTGGTTGCCTTGAAGAAGCTTCATCGTCTTGAAGCTGAGGAACCGGCTTTCGATAGGAGTTTTAGAAATGAGATCAAATTCTTAACAGAAGTTCGACATCGAAACATTGTGAAACTGCATGGGTATTGTCTACACAAACGATGCATGTTTTTGATTTATGAATACATGGAAAGGGGAAGCTTGTTTTTCATGCTAAGTGATGATGTTCAGGCCGTGGAATTGGTTTGGGCAAAAAGAGTGAACATTATCAAGAGCACGGCTCACGCTTTATCTTACTTGCATTTTGAGTGCACACCAATAATAGTTCATCGAGACATTTCAAGTAACAACATTCTATTAAACTCGGACTTGGAGGCTTTTGTCGCGGACTTTGGGACTGCCAGAATCATAGATCCTGATTCTTCAAATCAAACAAGGCTTGTTGGCACTTATGGCTATGTAGCTCCAGGTGACGTTATCCTCTACCGATTCATTTACTAATTTGCTTTACTATCCACTTTACTTGTTTACTTTTTGTAGTTAATCTACAGATTAAATCGGTATTCATTGTTAAATTTTTGTGTCATATGAGTAATGAGTAATTGTCAAAGCAAATGCATGGAAGCTATCACTATAAATTCGATATGCAAGAATATATATGCATACGTGGGCAAAAATCAAGGGAAAAAATTATAGGGGCTAGGATTTGGGAAATAAAAGCAAAAGGGTCATTAGTGATTATTATATGTTTTAATATATTTTAATTTGCATTGTTTTGTTTATACAGAATTTGCCTACACAATGGTTGTAACTGAAAAATGTGATGTTTATAGTTTTGGAGTATTGGCATTGGAAACATTGATGGGAAAGCATCCTGCAGAAATTTTGTCCTTGTTATCAGCACCATCTTCATTGCAAAATATAATGTTAACTGATGTATTAGATCCACGTCTCTCATCTCCAACAAGCCAGCTGGTCGTACAGAATATTGTTCATGTAGCTACCATAGCATTCGCATGTCTACAAGCTGATCCAAAATTACGGCCAACAATGAAACATGTCTCACGGATGTTTCTTTCTTGTCAAAGATCATTAAGGAACCCACTCCGAACAATCTCTTTGCTGCAACTTGTGACAAGTGGAATGCATATGGAAGAATCATGTCAAGCTCCACAATGATAGTGCTATTATTAGGACAAGTGTCTTGTTGTTTTTGTGAACTGATTGATAGGATGCGTTTCTGGTTTCAACCTTTTCTTTTTTATTTTTGGTTCTTACTTTTTGTTATTTCCTCTTTCATATTCTCCATGTTATTAGTTCTCCAACTTAGTGAAAATGTGTTCTGTTTTCCATGTGAAAGGGCAGTCTACCATGATAAGTTACATTTCATTATGCTGAAATCACTTCATTCCTTAAACAAGTATTAGATGTAGCTAATCCTATTTCAGATTATATTTTAGAACACTGCTCGATGTTTAAAACTAACTAATTCATATGAGCAAAATTCGATTCCAACAATGAAACAGAGCTTTTTTTGTCGAAGGAAACAGAGTAAGTTACAGATATCAAATTAACATCCAATGGTCATTGAAATTACCTTTTCTACAATGAAAGAAAGAAAGAAAGATTAAATAAAAATAATGGAGATATTGGGTTTCACCTATCTGGTCAAACCCAAATAACTTGTCAACGTTAATTTTCTGTCTCTTCAACTTCTAAAGAAAGCAATATGAAGCCATCTCCATTTTTTTTTCTTGTTTCCATTTCGGTAGAGTATCACCCTCCTATTAATAACAATGTTAATGAACAAGAATTTGGAAGCCCTCTTTTGTTTAACATCCTTGTCTTGTAAACTAGGAACATCCTTGTCTTGTAAACTAGGAACACCTTTAGAATCTCTGGTTTCAAGGTTTACATGCTTATACTTAACTTAAGAAACTTACGTGACTTTTAATTTGATTACTTCGATAGAATCACAAGGAACCTTCAATTAATCGATTTAAAATTATTGCTCGGGACTATTAAATTAAAGAGGTTAAATTTTTAATCATAATCCTCCAATTTAACTCTTGAAAAAGTAGGGTTTGAAAAAAATTAATCTATTCAATATAAGTAATTTGTTAAGATTATCGCACCTTGACTTGTTCAACAATTCTTTATATGGTAGGTTATCTCATCGGCTTGGTAATCTCACCCGATTAGAGCATCTTGATTTTTCTTATTACCAAATCAAAGGATCCATCCCAGTAGAAATTGAAAAGTTAAAGAATTTGGTGACTCTCTATCTATATGATAATAAGAACATGGACTTCTCTTGCTTTCCAAATCTTGTTTTTCTCAATCTTAGTAGTCATGAACTCAATGGGACCACGGAGGATTTTATGTTCAATATAAGCCATCTGTCAACATTAACGCACCTTGACTTGTCTTTCAATATTTTACATGGTTGCTTATCTCCTCAAATCGGTAATCTCACCCAATTAGAGTTTCTTGATTTTTCATATAACCAAATCCATGGATCCATCCTAGTAGAAATTGAAAAGTTAAAGAGTTCGGTGACTCTCAATCTATTTGATAATAAGTTATTTGGTTCAATTCCTTCTAATCTAGGCGAGTTAGCCAATTTAGAGACCCTGGATTTGTCTAATAACTTTCTTAATGGTTCCATTCCTTCCGCTTTAGGTGAGTTAACCAATTTAGAGATCCTGGTTTTGTCTAATAACTTTCTTAATGGTTCTATTCCTTCCGCTCTAGGCAAGTTAACTAATTTAGAGACCCTGGATTTGTCTAATAACTTTCTTAATGATTCCATTCCTTCCACTCTATTTCAATTATCCAATTTGGTCTCCATGGATCTATCAAACAACTCCCTCATCGGTCCAATCCCCTCCTCTTTAGGCTTTTTGCACAAGCTAGAAAATTTGCTTCTTGACTTCAATAGAATCAATGGTTCTATCCCTTCAAAAATTGGAGATTGGAAGACTTTGTTGGCTTTATCCCTTCAGTCAAATCTTTTAGAAAGTCCATACCTAAGGAAATGGGAAATTTGGAAGCACTTACTTTATTGAACCTCTCTCAAAATGAGTTGAGTGAACCCATTCCACCTCAAATTGGCTATTGCTTCAATCTAGAAGAGTTGGACTTAAGCAACAATAGAATCAATGGTTCTATCCCTTCAAAAATTATAGATTTGATGACTTTGCGTGTATAACGACCCCTCCTTGGTTGCTATCGGCGTCCGAGACTTTCAAGAAATTTTTCGTTAAGTCCCGAATAAGCCTCATTTAAGACTTCCGCTAGATTTATTAAATACATATAATCACGAGCGTAAGCGAATATTAATAATTAAATTACTATCTACTCCATTCAAAATAATAACAATTCACGTTTATAAGTTAACAACATTTTTCAACATCTAGCAAATTTCATTCTGATACAACCCTAAACAGTGGAGCGACTTGGAGCGGGGTTAGGAGATGCTTTTACCGACTCTATGGCGGACCGTATGCACCGATGATTACACGTTAGACTGATCTCTATCTGCAACAAGGGAAAATAAGAGGGATGTGAGTCTCATAGACTTAGTAATCATCATCGACCCCATGAGCAGGCGAAGAGGGGAAACAAACATAAAGATGGAATGTTTATAAATCTAAGAGTAAGCATAGGAAACACACTCCATTAAACTGAGAGATTTTATTTTTATACCTTGCAAGTCTTAAAAATAATAAATCACAAGTAACATATATGAAAACGATAGTAATTAAGGTAACTCGAAAATCTTTCAACTTCGATATCCAATTAACAGTAAATCCAATGGCAAGTGTAGAATGAAGAGCCTCAAACATAAAATGCGAAGTGACTGATCACCAACAAATATGCAAATTTCACTTGGCATTCAATGGTAAATTTCAAGTGTTAATGCCATGCATTATGTAATAAAAATCCACAAGTGAACATCATCCTCGAGTAGGTTTAGTATAGCCCTTAGGCTTACTTTTTCAGACATCATCACCTACTCGTGGGAACTACCCACGCCACCAGATGAATCGAGGCTTCAGGTCTCTTTTACCTACTCATGAGAACTACCAATGCCACCCATTATAAATCGAGGCTTCAGGTCCTCCTTTACCTACTCGTGGGAACTATCCACATCACCCAATATAAATCGGGGTTTCAGGTATCCCTTTTTAAAATCAAATATCGATAATTAACAATTGTTACTTTGTGCAAAAAGACCACAGTTGACCTGGTGTGGTAACAGGTCCTACCCAGAGTATCTCAATCATGTTAAAATGAAAATCATTACAATTTAATGCATTTGTAAAACATGACAAATCAAAAGCAATATAATCATAAATTGAATGTTATGTATAATTTATTTCAAAGCATGACATATTTACTAAATCAGCGTGCTAAGTGCAATAAATAATTTATCATCAAGTTTTATGAATCAATACAAAAGTCATTGGCTTAAACATCACACAAACTTGCAAGGTGTGATTTTAAAATGAAAGCCAGTCAAATGTTTGTTTCCTCATATTTAAAAATATGTAGATATATATTTTTTTATATATTATAAAAAACAAATTTAAAATTCATGTCACAAACACAAACAACCTAAGGCTTTCTACCAACTCATGTTATCCACAATTTCGTCAACTATCAAATGTAACATACATATATATATATATATATATATATTATGTTATGGAGGCATAGTTTTGAAATTTAACACCCACTCCCTTCACAATAGCAGGACGTTACGTCGCTATTTTTACTTGTCGATCGCTCGTCACCTCCTCCGACACGCCATTATAGTGCACTATCTTACTTAGGTACTTCCTAAATTGGGCTAAGTAGGCCCAAGTCTTTACCTTTATTTTCTCTTTTGGACTTTTCTTTCCTTGTTGCCATTAGGCCCTTTCCATGGCTCTTCCCATTTCTTCCTATTGGGCCATGCCTATTTTTTTTATTTAGGCTATGCCCATTTTGTTTTTATTTTTTTTTCTTCTTCACTTTTTTTCTTTCTTTTTCTTTTTTTTTTCTCTCTTTTTTTTCAGTCAGTAGCCCTTTCCCTCCTCCTCACTTGCACCGCCCAATTGGCTTTCTCTCTCTCTCTCTCCTTTATCGCTGATTAGGCCTTTTCTCTACCCTAAACTGACGACAACTACTCCAAGCTCTATCCTCTTTAACCGGCGATGAATACCCAAGCTCCCTCCTCTCCACCGACAGCTTACAGTCCCCCTCCCTTTTCCTTCTGAAATCGGCAACCAATACAACCTCCATCTTCCTTCACAAACTGCAACACAACTCTTCCTTTCCTCCCTCAAAATCAGCTTCTTTCTCCCTTTTTATTTGCTCCATCAGTAGCTATCGGTAGAGCCAAGAGAAAATAAATAAATTTTTATTTTTCTTTTCTCACCAGCTCTCTCTCCCTTTTTCCTTCTCTCCTCCACCGCCAATGCAAAAGGTGAAAGACATAAAATTTTTGCTTAACTTTCCCTTTTTCTTTATTTATTTATTTATTTTTCTTCACCCTTTATTGTTTTTGCCAGCTACTACATCTTTTCTTCCTTTATGGTTTACTTGGCCATCCCCTTCCTCTTTTCTTCATCTTCTTTCTTTTGTTTTTCTTTTCTTTTACTTACTTGTCTTTGACTTTTCTTCACTCCCATCTGCCACCTCCTAATTTTTTTTATTTTTATTTTATTTATTTTATTCCCTCTAAATATTAAAATTTACATGGAAACCCTTAACTTCATTTTATTTACTACATAACCCTCCAACTTTCATATTTTAAAATTTGATCCTTTCGACATTTTTTAAAATTCTAATTTCCTTCTACCTTTCCTCATTTACACGTATACAACCAAAATATCAAAGTTGCATTTTAACGTGGTATCACTTTAATATTTAAATATTTATTTACCCGCACTAACTCGATTTAATAAAACACACGGGTCTCATTTACGTCATTTATCTTCAAAATTCATTCGTTCTTCTTCTCCCTCACTTAAATTGATCAAATAATCCTTCTTCAAATTGATTCTCTTAATTAATAAAATTTAATATTTTAATATTATATTATTTACAAAATAATATTTTATTCAAAAATATTTTTTTACCCGTAACAACTCTTTGACACTTAAATTTACATCAAGTGACCCTTCGTCTTATCAATAGGGTCTTATTGACTGCTAAATGAGGTTACGGGGTGTTACAGCGTGTACTATTCCTTCACTCAAATCTTTTATAAGGTCTAGTACCTGAGCACATTGGAAATTTGGAAGCACTTAATTTATTGAACCTCCCTCAAAACAAGTTAAGTGGACCCATTTCGCCTCAAATTGGCAATTGCTTCAATCTAGAACAGTTGGACTTAAGTAACAACAATTTAGAGTAGACCTGGCAAATCGTGTTTTCGTGTCTTAAACGTGTCAGACACGTTTAGACACGAAACAAGTTAAGGCTAAACATGAACACGACACGTTTAATATTCATATCTTAAATTTAAAACACGTACACGTATACGTTTAATACACGTGTAACACGACACGACACGATTAATAACACGTTTAACACGATTAACACGTTTAACACGATTAATTAAAAATATTTATAATTCAATATAATTTTATTATTTAAATTTAAAATTTAAAATTATAAAAATAATTATAACAAAAAATAAGAATAATAACATCAAATATAATAAAATTTAATATAAATAACATACATAAAATTCATTATCATATATAAAGTTAAAATAAACATCAAATAATTATTTAAAATTATTTATATAAAATTAAAATAATTTTTAACTATTAGTGTTTAATAGGTTAATAAACGTGTCAAGTATACACGTTTAAACACGTATACACGTTTAAACACAATAACACGATTAAGTAAACGTGTTTAAACATGTTTTAAACGTGTTTGTCGTATCTGATACGATTAGACACGAAACACGTTAAGGGTAAACTCAAAACCTGTTTAACCCGTATCTTCTCGTGTCGTGTCCAAAATTATTAGGTCTAATTTAGAGGGGCTCATTCCTAATCAAATCAGCAATCTTCTGAACCTAGACCAAGTAGATCTCAGAAACAATAATTTGTCAGGTGTTATTCCATTTAATCTTCTTAGGTCATTATATCATGCAAGTTTCACTTGTGATGAAATAGACAGTTCGACATTTAGGGAGGTATTTGGTGGCAACAAAAATTTAACGCCCTACTTTTGCTTTCCATTCTATTCTCCGGCAACCTATTCTTCAGTGAAAAAAAGTTACAATCTCCAGATATTTCTACCTGTTTCCGTACTCGTTGCTTTTTTTCTTCTTAGGTGTTTATTATTATTGTGGAGGTATAAGGTGAAGGTCAACCCAACTAGCGTACTGCAAGCAACCAAGAATGGAGACCTGTTCTCAATATGGAACTACGATGGAAAGATTGCTTATGAAGACATCATAGCAGCAACAAATTATTTTGACATTCGATACCGCATTGGAAGTGGTGGTTACGGAAGTGTCTACAGAGCACAGCTACCCAGTGGAAAAGTAGTTGCATTGAAGAAGCTTCATCGACTTGAAGCTGAGAAGCCGGCTTTCGATAGGAGTTTTAGAAATGAGATAAAATTCTTAACGGAAGTTCAACATCGAAACATTGTGAAACTACATGGGTATTGTCTACATAAACGATGCATGTTTTTGATTTATGAATACATGGAAAGAGGAAGCTTGTTTTTCATACTAGGTGATGATGTTCAAGCTGTGGAATTGGATTGGACAAAACGAATGAACATTATCAAGAGCACGGCTTACGCTTTATCTTACGTGCATTTTGAGTGCACACAAATAATAGTTCATCGAGACATCTCAAGCAACAACATTCTGTTAAACTCGGACTTGGAGGCTTTTGCCTCTGACTTTGGGACTGCTAGAATCATAGATCCTGATTCTTCAAATCAAACAAGGCTTGTTGGCACTTATGGCTATGTAGCTCCAGGTGATGCTATTCTCTACCGCTTCATTTACTAATTCTCTTTACTCTTTACTTGTATACTTTTTATAGTAATTTGCGGATTAAAACGGTTTCTATTGTTAAATTTTTGTATCATATGACTAATGATTGTTAGATACTCTAATTGTTGCAAAATCCTAGATTCATTCAAATCAAATGCTGGAAGCTATTAGTATAAATTCAGTATGCAAGAATGTGTTTATGGGCAAAAATCAGGGAAAAATTAATAGGGGTTAGGGTTTGGGGAATATAAGCAAAAGGGTCATTAATTAGTATTATAATTGTTTAATATGTTTTAATGTGCGTTGTTCTGTTTATGCAGAACTTGCTTACACAATGGTTGTGACTGAAAAATGTGATGCTTATAGTTTTGGAGTTTTGGCATTGGAAACATTGGTGGGAAAGCATCTTGTAGAAATTTTGTCTTTGTTGTCAGCACCATCTTCTTTGCAAAATATAATGTTAACTGATGTATTAGATCCACGCCTCTCACCTCCAACAAGCCAGCTGGTTGCACAGAATATTGTTCATGTAGCTACAATAGCATTTGCATGTCTACAAGCTGATCCAAATTTACGGCCAACAATGAAACATGTCATTAATTCTCCAATTGGGGAAAATGTGTTCTGTTTTCCATGTTAAAGAGCAGTCTATCATAACACTTGAATTTAGTAATGACAGTAAGTTCCGCTTCAACAATCAGAACTTCATCCTTTATGTATTTTTTGGAGCATCATGAAGATTCTTTAACGACACAAACCCACCATAGCCCCAACTTTCATTAGTGGAAGTGTGCCTACCATCGTTTAACTGCGAGCAGAAAAATTGAAACAGAGCTTCTTTGTCAATCGAAACAGAGTGACGGTTATCAAATTAGCAACCAATGATCATTGAAATTACGATTTCTAAAATGAAAGAAAGAAAGATGAAATAAAAATAATAGAGCTGTTCTATCTGGTGAAGCACAAATAACTTAAAGTCAACATTAACTTCCCATGTCAGGGGTCTCTTCGATTTCTAAGGAAAGGGAGATGAAGCCATCTCCAATGTTGTTCTTGTTTCGATTTGGGTAGTGTAACAACCTCCTGTTAATACCAATGTTAATGAAGAAGAATTATGCTTGAATGGTCATCGTTTCCGACATGATTTACCGAAATCTCTTTCACTAAGTATATACTAAGTAAAACATGTTTTTATGGCTTCACGTAGCAAGCTTCTAGGATAAGTGATTATTGATGATAAAGAAAACTGGAATGAGGGATGGAAATTCAATAAACTTGATATGTAGTGACAAATGCATACATTCTTGCTTCTATTCTGATGTTTATCTATATTTTACTTTTATAGAAGTTAAAATAAAAGTTTTGATTTTAATATATTTTATATTAAAATTTGAAAATTTTTTTATAACATAGATGTTTAATACTTTTTAATATGAAAAAGTAATAAAATAAAATCATGATAAATTAATTTGTATACGCGTTGTCCTATAATATTCTTGTCATGGAAAACTTGGAAGTCCTTTTGGGTTTCACATCCTTATCCTGTAAAGCAGGAACACCGTTAGAATATGTCCAAACTTGGGAACTTACAAGACCTTGAGTCTGTCTACTTCGACAATGTTAGAGGGGACTTTCAATCTATCGATTTCAAATTAATGATTGAAAATATTCAATTAAAGAGGTTAAATTCTAATCGCAATCCTCCAATTTAACTCTTAAAAATGTAGGGTAGTACTATTATTGATAATGAAAAAGTTGGATGCCTTTCAGTAGTTAGGGGACCACGAAATATTGATTTTATGTTGTAGTATAAACAAAATTAAGTTTATTGTCATTGATTATAAGTGGTTTTAAGATTTAGTTTTAATCAATATGTAAAGTTACATGTGCAACATGCGTTTGAGTACCATATATAAAAGTTAAATATAAAGTATTATGAAATTATAAATAAAAAAGTTCACAATTTATTATTAATCAATTTAAATTAAATAGAATTTCATAAGTTGTAATTTTTCGTTTTTCCATTCATTTTTAGATGTGACATTTAAAGAATTTAATTTGATTGAAAAGCTATCAAAGACTACGGACTTGAGAGACTTTGATCTCTTACTAAGTCTTGTACTTCTTCTAATCAATTACTATATTGAAATTGGTCTGTGTTTTGCGATTTGGTTCTTTTTTGTGTTTGTTGTGTGATCGGGTGATGCTCCTTGCCTTTGATTAGGAGGATTCATCACCTGGAATAGAATGATCAACAGCAGCACCACCTGGAGAAAAGGGTGGGACTGTGAAGCTGCTGTCATCAGGCGCTAGCATAAAACACCTTGTTCTTGTTATTGCAATTGTTTTTGGTTTTATTTTCTGTTGTTTTTTGTTTTCTTTCAATGAGATAAGATAAAAATACATCCTTATCAAAAAAAAAAAGCTAAAAAGTACATCAAATTTAACACTCCGACTCTGCCTTAATTTCAAATGTTAGAACTTTTTTATTTACAATTTACTTTTAGATGTGACATTTAAACCACTTAATATGACTAAGAAACTATCAATAATTTTTTTATAAAGTGATTTTATTAACACTAAGTGATGATGCCATGCAAAGTTTTTACACTATTTGCTAAAGACTTTTATGGGCATAAAATACCTGGTTTGTGCAAAATGGAGAATATGTACAATTGCAGTAGGAACTGACTTTCACAAAGGTCTGTTGCAGTTTCCATCCCTAAGCTATCTAAACAAAAATAAGCTCTCTGCCTCTCCTAAAGATCTGTGCTGTACAAAGACTAATGTTCTTAATTTTTGTTCGAAAGCAAAATTAATGTTAAAATTTTGGCAACCATATCGGATGCAACATGCAAGACCAAGAAAAGCATGAGTAGCTTTGTAAACTGAATTTATCTAAAATTTTAGATAACAGCAACTGAATTTATCTAGCTAACGACTGTTGGAGTGGTGCAGCACCGCTCCTTTAAGTGCACTAAGATAAATCTGAAGAGTTCCTAGCGCGTGGAGGAAGTGAGGTATTAAATAAATTGCTGTAAATCTATGGAGTTGTTGAAAACAGATGAACAGTAATGAAGAGACGTTAGAATTTTCTCTTCCATAATTCATGGAAGGAGACCTTTAGACTCGTAAGTAATCCGTTCTCTTTCTGAAGACCAAAAACAGGGAAAATAACCAAAAGACGTGCAAAATTTATTATCCATGTCCATCAGGGCAGAACTTCTCCAGTGTGAAAATAAGCAGTCAATGGGCGTGTTACACAAGTATATCCTCTACTTATTCCGGATGATGATTTTAGGAATGCTTCCTCAGTTGGACCCACGCGGCTATTGCTTCCTGGAAGTATGGTTGCTACTTGCTAGAAACTGCGTCGTTGAGTCACAGAAAGAAACTAATTCCGTGTGGAAGACGTTCTCACGGTTGAGAAAAAATTTTTGGACCCAGATGGTGAACTTGAAGAAAAATTAGGCAAAAAGAGAAGTGACCCACACCATGAATTTTTTTTTTTTTTGACTCTTCTGTTTCTCTATTCATAGTCATCACTCTTCACTTTTAGAAGACCTTGACTCCGGAAATAAACGTCTTTAAATTTCGGTGCTCTGGGAATTAACATGCAACAAACAAGAACTTGTCATATATGATGAACTTAAACATGAGCTTAACTTTTACAGCTTCCATAATGGTGATGCTATGGAGTACTACCGTCCTTTCTTCCTATGTTGCATCTCAAGTTGCCGCAACTACCTCAGCAACAACAATGTCGCTGGAACGGGAAGCGAAGGCTCTACTCGAAAGTGGTTGGTGGAATAACTACAGCAACGACACTTTGCAGCGTTGCAACTGGACAGGCATCTCATGCAATGATGCTGGTAGCGTGACCAAAATTTACCCACCTTCTGGCGTTATTAAGGTTGGTGATAAATTTAAGAATATGGACTTCTCTTGCTTTCTGAACCTTGTTTTTCTCAGTCTCGGTGGTCATGAACTCAATGGGACGATGGAGGATTTTATGTTCAATATAGGCAATCTGTCAACATTAAGGCACCTCGACTTGTCCAACAATTCTTTATATGGTCGGTTATCTACTCGGCTTGGTAATCTCACTCAATTAGAGTTTCTTGATTTGTCATATAACCAATATATTACGGGTTCTATTCCTTTGGAATTTAGGAATTTGAAAAATCTTGCTATTTTAAATTTGACTAGGAACCGACTTGAGAGACCGTTTCCTTCGTCTTTTTATCTTCTGACCAATCTTACCCATCTGCATATGAGCTCAAATCAACTCTATGGTTCCATCTCCCCAAAATTGGGGGATTTAAAGAGTCTAATGACTCTGGATTTGTCTAATAACTTACTTGATGGTTTCATTCCCTTCACTCTTTTTCAATTATCCAATTTGGTCTTCATCGATCTATCATACAACAAACTTGTTGGTCAATTAACCAATTTGAATCATTTAACGAAATTGGAAAAATTGCTTCTTGGCTTCAACAGAATCAATGGATCTATCCCTTCAACAATTGGACATTTGAAGACTTTGCTTGCTTTATCCATTCATTCAAATTTTTTAGAAGGTTCTGTACCCGAGGAAATTGGAAATTTGACAGCACTAGTTTCATTGGACCTCTCTCAAAACCAGTTGAGTGGACCTATTCCACCTCAAATTGGTAATTGTTTCAATTTAGAAGAGTTGAACTTAAGCAACAACAATTTACAAGGTCACATTCCCAATCAAATCAGAAAACTTTCGTTGCTAGACCGAGTAGATCTCAGAAACAATGATTTCTCAAGTGTTGTTCCATATAATCTTCATGGGGCAAAATATGATTACGACGTAAATCCCAGCTTTTATAACAAAGATGATGAGGTATATGGTGGCAACAAAAATTTAAAGTCCTACTCCTGTTCTCCATTGAAGAAGAATTGCAATCTCCCAATATTTCTACCTATTACGATATTCGTTGCTTTTTTTCTTTTCGGGTGTTTATTACAATTATTATTGTGGAGGTATAAGGTCAAGGTCAACCCAACTAGTGTATTGCAATCCACTAAGAATGGAGACCTGTTCTCGATATGGAACTACGATGGAAAGATAGCTTATGAAGACATCATAGCAGCAACAAATGATTTTGACATACGATACTGCATTGGAACTGGTCGTTACGGAAGTGTATACAGAGCACAGCTACCAAGTGGCAGAGTAGTTGCCTTGAAGAAGCTTCATCGTCTTGAAGCTGAGGAACCGGCTTTGGATAGGAGTTTTAGAAATGAGATCAAATTCTTAACAGAAGTTCGACATCGAAACATTGTGAAACTGCATGGGTATTGTCTTCACAAACGATGCATGTTTTTGATTTATGAATACATGGAAAGGGGAAGCTTGTTTTTCATGCTAAGTGATGATGTTCAGGCCGTGGAATTGGATTGGGCAAAAAGAGTGAACATTATCAAGAGCACGGCTCACGCTTTATCTTACTTGCATTTTGAGTGCACACGAATAATAGTTCATCGAGACATTTCAAGTAACAACATTCTGTTAAACTTGGACTTGGAGGCTTTTGTCACTGACTTTGGGACTGCCAGAATCATAGATCCTGATTCTTCAAATCAAACAAGGCTTGTTGGCACTTATGGCTATGTAGCTCCAGGTGATGTTATCCTCTACCGATTCATTTACTAATTTGCTTTACTCTCCACTTTACTTGTTTACCTTTTGTAGTTAGTTTGTAGATTAAATCGGTCTTCATTGTTAAATTTTTATGTCATATGACTAATGAGCAATTGTCAAACCAAATGCATGGAAGCTATCACTACAAATTCGATATGCAAGAATATATATACATACGTGGGCAAAAATCAAGGGGAAAAATTATAGGGGCTAGGATTTGGGAAATACAAGCAAAAGGGTCATTAATTATTATTATTATTATTATGTTTTTAATATATTTTAATGTGCATTATTTTGTTTATGCAGAACTTGCCTACACAATGATTGTAACTGAAAAATGTGATGTTTATAGTTTTGGAGTATTGGCATTGGAAACATTGGTCGGAAAGCATCCTGTGGAAATTTTATCCTTGTTGTCAGAACCATCTTCTTTGCAAAATATAATGTTAATTGATGTGCTAGATCCACGTCTCTCACCTCCAACAAGCCAGCTAGTCGCACAGAATATTGTTCATGTAGCTACAATAGCATTCGCATGTCTACAAGCTGATCCAAAATTACGGCCAACAATGAAACTTGTCTCACAAATGTTCCTTTCTTGTCAAAGATCATTAAGGAACCCCCTCCGAACAATCTCTTTGCTGCAACTTGTGACAAGTGGAATGCATATGGAAGGATCATGTCAAGCTCCACAATGATAGTGCCATTATTAGGACAAGTGTCTTGTTGTTTTTGTGAACTGATTGATAGGATGCGTTTCTGGTTTCAACCTTTTTCTTTTTATTCTGGGTCCTTACTTTTTGTTATTGCCTCTTTCATATTCTACATGTTATTAGTTCTCCAATTTGGTGAAAATGAGTTCTGTTTTCCATGTGAAAGGGTAGTCTATCATGATAAGTTACATTTCATTATGCTGAAATCACTTCATTCCTTAAACAAGAGTTAGATGCAGCTAATCCTATTTTAGATTATATTTTAGGACACTGCTCGATGTTTAAAACTAACTAATTCATATGAGCAAAATTCGATTCCAACAATGAAACAGAGCTTTTTTTGTCAAAGGAAACAGAGTGACTGATATCAAATTAACATCCAATGGTCATTGAAATTACCCTTTCTACAATGAAAGAAAGAAAGATTAAATAAAAATAATGGAGATATTGGGTTTCACCTATCTGGTCAAACACAAACAATTTAACATTAAAGAAGTTGACTGCTCATTTTCACATTAAAGAAGTTTGGCCCCCTGATGGACAAGGATAATAAATTTTGCGCGTATTTTGGTTAGTTTTCCTATATCTAGTCTTCAAAAAGCTAGAGAACTGATTAAGAACATTGTGGTTGTGAAATTTTTAGCATTATTTTTGCTTTCAAACCAAAATTAAGAACGTTGGTCTTTCCATCAATACAGTAATTGATTAGAAGAAGTACAAGACTCAGCAGGAGATCAAAGTGTCTCGAGTCAATAGTCTTTGATAGCTTCTTAGTCAAATTAAGTCGTTTAAAGGTAACATCTGAAAGTAAATTGTAAATAAAAATGATTATAACAATTGGAATTCAGGTACAGGTAGAGTGTTTAATTGGAATGCGCAGAAGGGGAGCTTCAAAGGATGCGACACTCAGTGAGGGGTATGGATTGGGAGGGTGTAGTAGTAGAAGCTATTGCTAGAGCTGAGGAGAACTTTGGAGTGACTTTTCTAACGGTTGTTTCCTTGTACAAGGTCTATAAAGGCGAAAATTGTTGCTGATTGTAAGCTATGTATCGTAAAGGAGAGAGAGAGGAGAGAATAAAGGAAGGAATCATGAGAAGCAAAAACCAGTAATACGAATCAAATACAATCCTGAGATCAATATTTTTCCTTTTTTTTTTGAAAGGCAGATCAATATTTTTCTTGTTCCCGTAATTACTGAAAGGCATCCAACTTTTTCATTATCAACTATTGTATTACCCTGCTTTTTTAAGAGTTAAATTGGAAGATTATGATTAGAAATTTAACTTCTTTAATTTAATAGTTTCGAGTAATAATTTCAAACCGATTAATTGAAGGTCCACTTTAATTCTACCAAAGTAATCAAATTAGAGGTCATGTAAGTTTCTCATGTTAAGCATAAGCATGTAAACCCTGAAACCTATAGTGGAGAGATTCTAAAGGCATTCCTAGTGTACAAGACAAGCAAAAATAATGTTAAAAATTTCACAACCACAATGTTCTTAATCAGTTCTCTAGCTTTTTGAAGACTAGATATAGGAAAACTAAACAAAATACGCGCAAAATTTATTATCCTTGTCCATCAGGGGGCCAAACTTCTTTAATGTGAAAATGAGCAGTCAATGGGCGTGTTAGACAAGTATATCCTCTACTTATATTCCTGATGATGATTCTAGGAATGCTTCCTCAGTTGGACCCACGCGGCTATTGCTTCCTGGAAGCAGGGGTTGCTACTTGCTAGACACTGCGTCATTGACTCTCACAAAGAAACTAATCGACACGGCAATAAATTTTGCAGAAAAAAGGACGAGATAATACACGCTGAAGCAAAGACAACGGTAAAAGCAGATCACGTTCTCAGGGTTGGGCAAAAAGAGAAGTGGACCACACCATGAATTTTTTGTGTAAGATTCGAAATTCCTCAGCTCTAGCATAAATTCCACACGATGAATTTTTTATTCATAGTCATCACTCTTCACTTTTAGAAGACCTTGACTCCGGAAATAGCCGTCTGTAAAGAACTTTGGCCATATATATGATGAACTTAGACATGAGCTTTGCTATTACAACTCTCATAATTTTTTATTTTTATACATTTATGAAGTGTCATTCTATGATTAAATAATAATATAACAGTACTCAGTACGATACTACCATCAAGGGATATTATAAAAAACCAGTCCATAGCACTAAGCATAGATTTAGGTATTCTAGTTGACTTTGGACCTTCAAATTCCTTCTTAACAATACGATTAAGTCAAGACTCGGCTTTTACAAATCATGCCTGCATGTATTTAATTGGATAATTTTACTTGAAATCATATAATTTAAACAAACTTTTAAAGTTTAATATAATAATTTAGTTATAATATAAACAATGTCGAGCAATATTATGATGTAGTATAAACTAAATTAAAATTTATTATCATTGAGTATAACTTATTTCTAATATTTATCTTTTATAAATATGAAAAATTATGTACATGTGCAGCTCATGTGTTCAAATTTAAAGTATATTATGAAATTATAAATAAAAAAATTCATGACTTATTATTAATCAGTTTAGACTAGATTTAAAATTTGATAAAAATTAATTAGAATTATAAGCACAGTCTCTATTTGTTGACCTTTCACTTAATAAAACTTGTTTCTTAAAGGTAAATGTAAGCTAAAAAGTACTTCAGAATTTAAAACTCTGCTTGAATTCCATATGTTATAAATTTTTTATTTACAAATTTATTTAAGATGTGACATTTGAACAATTTAATTTGATTGAGATGCTATCAAAGACTATTCACTTGAGAGGCTTTGATCTCTTGCTAAGTCTTGTGGTGCTTTTTCTAATCAATTACTACATTGATGGAAAAACCAATGTTCTTAATTTTGGTTAATTTGAAAACAAAATTAATGTTAAAAATTTGACAACCACTTCAGATGCTGCATGCATGTAAGATCAAGAAAAAACATGAGTAGCCACTGAATTTACTCAGTCATCGAAAGCTGAGTTGTTGCAACCCCACTGTTTTAAGTGCACTAAAACAAATGTATAGATTTCTTATCGCGTGGTGGAAGTGACGTATCAAACAGAATGTTATATATCATTAACGACTCTGATAAATTAATGGCGAAACTTCTGGAGAAATTTGCAGTCAATGGGCGTATTAGACACGTATTTCCTGTAATTATTGCTGAGGATGGTTCTAGGAATGCTCTGATATACTAAAAGGCTTAATCAAGAAAGGCACTTTGCTATCGAATTTTTGAACTAAAAGGCTTTGCCAGAGACTAACATTTTCGTGTTACTGTATCAAATTCAACCTCAGTTGGACCCACGCGGTTGAGCAAAAATTTATGGACCCGCATTTGAATAAAAATTAGGCAAAAAGAGAAGTGGACCACACCATGAACTTTCTGTGTAAGAATCGAAATTCCACTCTCTGTATCTCTGTTCATAGTCTTCACTCTTCACTTTTAGAAGACCTTGACTCCGGAACTAGACGTCTTTAAATTTCGGTCCTCCGGCAATTAACATACAACAACAAGAACTCGCCATAAATGATGAACTTAAACATGAGCTTAGCTATTACAACTCTCGTAACGGTGATGGTATGGAGTACTACCATCATTCCTTTCTATGTTGCGTCTCAAGTTGCCGCAACTACCTCAGCAACAGCATTGTCACTGGAACGAGAAGCGAAGGCTCTACTCGAGAGTGGCTGGTGGAGTAGCTACAGCAACGACACTTTGCAACGTTGCAACTGGACAGGTATCTCATGCAATGATGCTGGAAGCGTCATCAAAATTAACCCACCTTCTGACGCTATTAAGGTTGGTGGTAAATTCAAGAATATGGACTTCTCTTGCTTTCCAAATCTTGTTTTTCTCAATCTTAGTAGTCATGAACTCAATGGGAACATGGAGGATTTTACTTTCAATATAAGCAATCTGTCAAGATTAACGCATATCGACTTGTCCTTCAATTATTTACATGGTAGGTTATCTCTTCGGCTTGGCAATCTCATCCGATTAGAGTATATTGATTTTTCACATGACCAAATCAATGGATCCATCCCAGTAGAAATTGGAAAGTTAAAGAATTTGGTGACTCTCTAACTAAATGATTGTGGGTTATTTGATTCAATTCCTTCCACTCTAAGTGAGTTAACCAATTTAGAGAATCTAGATTTGTCTAATAACTCTCTTAGTGGTTCCATTCCTTCCATTCTAAGTGAGTTAACCAATTTAAAGAACCTGAATTTGTCTAATAACTTTCTTAGTGGTTCCATTCGTTCCACTTTAAGTGCGTTAAGCAATTTAGTGACCCTGGATTTGTCTTTTAACTCTCTTAGTGGTTCCATTCCTTCCGCTTTAGGTAAGTTAGCTAATTTAGTGACCCTGGAATTGTCTCGTAACTCTCTTAGGGGTTCCATTCCTTCCGCTCTAGGTAAGTTAACCAATTTAGTGACCTTGGATTTGTCTGGTAACTATCTTAGTGGTTTCATTCCTTCCGCTCTAGGTAAGTTAACCAATTTAGTGACCCTGGATTTGTCTGGTAACTATCTTAGTGATTCCATTCCTTTCGCTTTAGGTAAGTTAACCAATTTAGTGACCCTGGATTTGTCTGGTAACTCTCTTAGTGGTTCCATTCCTTTAGCTTTAGGTAAGTTAACTAATTTAGTGACCCTGGATTTGTTTCGTAACTCTCTTAGTGGTTCAATTCCTTTAGCTTTAGGTAAGTTAACCAATTTAGTGACCCTAGATTTGTCTAGTAACTCTCTTAATGGTTCCATTCCTTCCTCTCTAGGTAAGTTAACCAATTTAGAGACCTTAGGTTTATCTTATAACTCTCTTAATGGTTTCATTCCTTCCGCTCTAGGCGAGTTAACCAATTTAGAGACCCTGGATTTGTCTAATAACTTTCTTAATGATTCCATTCCTTCCACTCTATTTCAATTATCCAATTTGGTCTCCATGGATCTATCAAGGAACTACCTCATCGGTCCAATCCCCTCCTCTTTAGGCTTTTTACACAAGCTAGAAAATTTGCTTCTTGACTTCAATAGAATCAATGGTTCTATCCCTTCAAAAATTGGAGATTTGAAGACTTTGCTGACTTTATCCCTTCAGTCAAATCTTTTAGAAGGTCACATACCCAAGGAAATTGGAAATTTGAGAGCACTGGCTTCATTGGATCTCTTTCAAAATCGATTGAGTGGACCCATTCCGCCTCAAATTGGTAATTGCTTCAATTTAACAGAGTTGAACTTATGCAACAACAGAATCACTGGTTCTATCCCTTCAAAAATTGGAGATTTGAAGACTTTGCTGACTTTATCCCTCCAGTCAAATCTTTTAGAAGGTCACATACCCAAGGAAATTGGAAATTTGAGAGCACTGGTTTCATTGAATCTCTTTCAAAATCGATTGACTGGACCCATTCCGCCTCAAATTGGTAATTGCTTCAATTTAACTGAGTTGAACTTAAGTAGCAACAATTTACAAGGTCTCATTCCTAGTCAAATCGGCAATCTTTCGTTGCTAGAACAAGTAGATCTGAGAAATAATGATTTCTCAGGTGTAGTTCCACTTAATATTCCTTGGGCAATGTATAATTTCGTAAATTCTAGCTGTTATGATATAGATGCTCGCATATTTGGTGGCAACAAAAATTTATCACCCTACTCCTGTTCTCCGCCAACCAATTATTCAGTGAAGAAGGGTCACAATCTCCAAATATTTCTACCCGTTACCGTACTCGTTGCTTTTTTTCTTCTCGGGTGTTCATTATTATCGTGGAGGTGTAAGGTCAAGGTCAACCCAACTAGTGTATTGCAAGCCACGAAGAATGGAGACCTGTTCTCGATATGGAACTACGATGGAAAGATTGCTTACGAAGACATCATAGCAGCAACAAATGATTTTGACATTCGATACTGCATTGGAACTGGTGGTTACGGAAGTGTCTACAAAGCACAGCTACCAAGTGGCAAAGTGGTTGCCTTGAAGAAGCTTCATCGTCTTGAAGCTGAGGAACCGGCTTTCGATAGGAGTTTTAGAAATGAGATCAAATTCTTAACAGAAGTTCGACATCGAAACATTGTGAAACTGCATGGGTATTGTCTACACAAACGATGCATGTTTTTGATTTATGAATACATGGAAAGGGGAAGCTTGTTTTTCATGCTAAGTGATGATGTTCAAGCCGTGGAATTGGATTGGGCAAAAAGAGTGAACATTATCAAGAGCACAGCTTACGCTTTATCTTACTTGCATTTTGCGTGCACACCAATAATAGTTCATCGAGACATTTCAAGTAACAACATTCTGTTAAACTCGGACTTGGAGGCTTTTGTCTCTGACTTTGGGACTGCCAGAATCATAGATCCTGATTCTTCAAATCAAACAAGGCTTGTTGGCACTTATGGCTATGTAGCTCCAGGTGACGTTATCCTCTACCCATTCATTTACTAATTTGCTTTACTCTCAACTTTACTTGTTTACTTTTTGTAGTTAATTTGTAGATTAAATCGGTTTTCATTGTTAAATTTTTGTGTCATATGACTAATGAGTAATTGTCAAACCAAATGCATGGAAGCTGTCACTACAAATTCGATATGCAAGAATATATATACATACGTGGGCAAAAATCAGGAGAAACAATTATATGGGTTAGGATTTGGGAAATATAAGCAAAAGGGTCATTAATGATTATTATATGTTTTAATATATTTTAATTTGCATTGTTTTGTTTTTCCAGAATTTGCCTACACAATGGTTGTAACTGAAAAAGGTGATGTTTATAGTTTTGGAGTATTGGCATTGGAAACATTGATGGGAAAGCATCCTGCAGAAATTTTGTCCTTGTTATCAGCACCATCTTCATTGCAAAATATAATGTTAACTGATGTATTAGATCCACGTCTCTCACCTCCAACAAGCCAGCTGGTCGCACAGAATATTGTTCACGTAGCTACCATAGCATTCGCATGTCTACAAGCTGATCCAAAATTAAGGCCAACAATGAAACATGTCTCACAGATGTTTCTTTCTTGTCAAAGATCATTGAGGAACCCCCTCCGAACAATCTCTTTGCTGCAACTTGTGACAAGTGGAATGCATATGGAAGGATCATGTCAAGCTCCAAAATGATAGTGCCATTATTAGGACAAGTGTCTTGTCGTTTTTGTAAACTGATTACTAGGATGCATTTCTGGTTTCAACCTTTCCTTTTTTATTTTTGGTCCTTACTTTTTGTTATTTCCTCTTTCATATTCTCCATGTTATTAGTTCTCCAATTTGATGAAAATGTGTTCTGTTTTCATTGTGAAAAGGCAGTCTATCATGATAAGTTACATTTCATTATGCTGAAATCACTTCATTCCTTGCACAAGTGTTAGATGTAGCTTATCCTATTTCAGATTATATTTTAGAACACTGCTCGATGTTTAAAACTAACTAATTCGTATGAGCAAAATTCGATTCCAACAATGAAACAGAGCTTTTTTTGTCAAAGGAAACAGAGTGACAGAAATCAAATTAACATCCAATGGTCATTGAAATTACCCTTTCTACAATGAAAGAAGGAAAGATTAAATAAAAATAATGGAGACATTGGGTTTCACCTATCTGGTTAAACACAAATAATTTAAAGTCAATGTTAATTTTCTGTCTCTTCGATTTCTAAGGAAAGCGATATGAAGCCATCTCCATTGTTTTTCTTGTTTCCAATTTGGTAGAGTATCACCCTCCTATTAATAACAATGTTAATGAACAAGAATTTGGAAGCCCTCTTTTGTTTAACAACCTTGTCTTGTAAACTAGGAACACCGTTAGAATCTCTGGTGTCAAGGTTTACATGCTTATGCTAAACTTGAGAAACTTACATGACTTTTAATCTGACTACTTCGATAGAATCACAAGAGACCTTCAATTAATCGATTTGAAATTATTGCTTGGAACTATTAAATTAAAGAAGTTAAATTTTTAATCATAATCCTCCAATTTAACTCTTAAAAAAGCAGGGTTTGAAAAATATTGATTTTAGGATTGTCTTTGATTCTTACTAGTTCTTGTTTTTGCTACTCATGATTCCTTTCTTCAGGTTTTCCCCTTCCCTATTTTTTTGTTTTTTATGATGAGGTGGTTAGCATTCTCTTAGCATTTACAAGAACAAACATTAATGATGCTCAAATTATTAATTTAAAAAATTTGGAAATGCACTCTTATGAATTTTTCTGAATCTAAAACTTCCATCTCACAGTAGGGTAGGGTAATGGGTTAATGGGTATATTCTTCAAGATAATTTTTCGGATGAATTTTTTTTAGCCCTCAAAAATAAGAAATTTTTTAAAATAATTTTTTTTAATTTTAAATATTTTCAGTCAAAAAAAATTTTTTTGAATAAAATTACTCTTAATAAAACTTTCTCATATTCTAGTGCATGTGAAAAAAATATTGTTATACACCATGTTGAAAAAAACGTTGTTACACACCATGCTAAAAAAATATTATTGTTACACGCTATGTTCAAAAAGTTATTACACGTCATATTGAAAAATATTGCAATCATCTTCCAAGGCCTCCACAGATAGCAGAAAACATCTTTCTAGCAAAACTATTGAACATTTTCTTTATGAAATCATTAGAAAGTGACACAAAGTTTTAAGATTCATCAACAAAATCATCTGGCAAGGACTTTTCTATAATTTTTTATGAGATTTTACCAAATTAAAGATTATTGGAAGCAACCAAAATGCAAAAACCGTTTTCTTCCATGCAGTTCTTTTTTTGCCTTCTTCTTTTTTCTTTTTTCTTTTTTTTTCCACTTTCTCCTTATTTCAATTTTACATTGAATTTGAAAAAATTGAAACTTTTTGTTTATTCCAAAATGGATGGAAAATCTTGAACCATTCATTTCCTTTCCCCTTCAACCAAAATGCAAAAAGCATTTTCTTCCCTAAAATTCTTTTTCACCTTCTTCTTCTTTCTTTTTTTCCACTTTCTCTTTATTTCAATTTTGCATCAAATTTGAAAAAATCTTGAATCATTCTATTATTTTCTTCTATTTAAATTCTTTTTATTATTAAGATTTTTGAAAGGGAAGATGAGCAAATCAAAAATATTGTTCTAAATGGTTTTAAGGACATGAGAGAGACGAAAGAGCTGAGAAAAGTGGATTGGCAGTGTTTTGGTTGGTGTGAGAAAGAAATTGAGAGTATCTAATTTGTATGAAAGTGTTTTAAGAGCATTTTTATCAAGTTAGGCAAAAGTTAAGTAAAAAGAGTTAACTTTATATTCAAAGTTATTTTTGAAATTAGCTTACACAGCCATAGACCTGCAAATCCTAGCTCCAAACTTGTATCCTACCATCCTAGATCCATACTTACAGAGCCATTTCCGTTCATTAACTTAGCTTCATCATTCTACATCATCTCAGAGTCCCGCAACTGTCCTAACATTATTAATATCAAATATTTCTTACACCCACATGATGAACGAACTAGCCTTAAACAAATTGCTCGAGCATCCCCTTCCAATGCAACAATCGTACAATATTTGTTGGTGTATTTTCAAAATTAAAAGATATTTCACATGATGGAAGAGCTATCATTAGCTCAAAAGTTGTGTTACGAAAAATGACATAATGTGTCTATTAGATATAGACATGTTTTCATGCGAATGATTATGTCTTTTGAAAGTTCATATCCAAAAGTTAGGAGACATGATTGAAAAGACACCATTGCTCAAAAGTTAAAGTGAATAGTTATTGTTTCAAGATATAACTCAAAGGCTATAACTTGTAAGATAAATAGTTATCTATTCATAAGATGACTATTGAAACAATAACTATATCTAAAAGTTGTGTTGGCAAAAATCATAAAGATGCTTTCTAGACAAAGAGGTATCTTTATGAAAAGGTTGTGTCCTTGAAGAAGAGATACTTAGAAGTCTATATAAAGGGCTTGGTGCCAACCATTTTGACACACCAAAAAATCAGAAGCAAAGCAAAAGCAAGAGCAAGAAAAGTGTTATGTTTTATAAACATAAACACTAGAGTTCCCACCATCTTCAAGATATTTCGAATTTTGTATTATCTACTTGCTGCAGAAAGTTGGTTATAAGGCCAAGCAACTTTGCAAACCTCGGGTTGTGAGACCTCAACCCTTATAGGCTCATAATTAAGTATAGACGTAATAACACGGGTTAGGGGTAGTTTCATCATTTCTTCTAAAAAGCTCCCAAAAGAAGGTTTTATGGTATTTTAAGGTCTAAATAGGCATAATAAAATATTTTGGGTGCTAAGGAGACAAGATGAGGCAAGAGAAAATTTTTTAAATAAAAGAATATTAACATATTAATATTTTATTCAATGTCAAAAATTTTCATGAAGGAGTATATGGTCAATCTAAGTGGTGGAGAAGAAGAATGAAAGAATTTTGGAGAAAAACGATGTTAATGGGACCGCGTGTCTTTATTAAGTAAAGATAGCGCGGGCAAAAAAATATTTTAAATATTATGGGGACACGCGTTGGAGTACAAACTTCATACTTGGTTTGTACATGTGTAGAAGAAGGTAATAGAAGGAAATTTGAGTTAAATGAGTATTGGGTGGACTAAATTAAAATGGAAGGAAACAACAGGGGCAAAATGGTCATTTTGCACCTCGAGTCAAAATTTTAAGTTTTCGTAAACCCGAGTAGTTTAGACCATTATGGACCTTGTCCCAGTGTCAAAAGAATAAAAAAATTGCACAAAAGATTGGAGAAGAACAAGTTAACTTGCTAAAGGGTATTTTCATAATTTCAAAGAGAATTGGATAAGTTTGGCTATAAATATCTTCTTCTTCTAGTAGCTTCTTGAATTTCCAGCAGCTCATCTTCTTCTTCTCCTACCATCTCACGTTGGTTTCTCCTCCATGGAAGCATGGTATGAAAACTTCCTAACTTTCTCACTATGGCTCTAATTTTCATGCTTTTGGTGCACCCTTTCATAAATCCTTATGCTCTTCCACTCTCTTTCTTTAAAACCCTTGAAAAATCTTGTTTCCATACTTTCTCTCACTAGCTAGGTGTTTAGAGAGAGAAAAAGAGAAAAAACCCTATAATAGCTTGGGAATTGTTGGAAAGAAATTCAAAGTTACTAAACTATCAAGGTGAGTAGTAAATTATCATTGGGTTTTAAGTGTTGATAATGTTTAGTGATTGAATTGTGGGTTTATTGTTGAGATTGTGTATTGATTCTATTGTGACTAGGATAGTGGGAATAGATAGCCATTTAAAATGGCAATTGAAAGCTAGCTAAGGGGTAGCTTTTAAGGTTTATAAGTATGAATTGACATTATGGTGATGTTAATTTGATGGTAGGTTCCAACGAAATCTCATTATCTCAATTGGATCATTAGGGAGGGTAGAGTTGGCTAAAGGTTCAACTACTACCAATGAGTGAACTGTATCTCAAAATCATTTTGAGATTGTGATTGTTTTGTACAAAGAACTTAAATGATTTTATACAACTTTTTCTTAAAACAAGTGCCTTGAGAACAAGCTTTTGCTAAATAGTTTTAAGTTGTGAAATGTGGTTGTTATAGATTCATGCACTATTTCATTATGATGATATATATATATATATATATATATATATATATATATATATATATGTATATTGTGCATGATAATTGACATTGTGTATGATGACTATAACCGTGTGTGTGCACGATGTAGGGAAATGCACATGCCGGTGATGATGACAGTGTGGGAGATGGATAATGATAATGACCGTGTGCACGATGTGGGGGGATATACACGATGGCACTGATTGTGCACGATGTGGGTGGATGCACATGCTGGTGATGATGGCGGTGTGGGAGATGGATAAGGATAGTGTCCGTGTGCACGATGTGGGGGATGTACATGATGGCACTGATTATGCACGATGTGGGGGGATGCACTTAATGGCACCGACTATGTGCACGATGTGGGGGGATGTACATGAGCCAGATGTGATTATACTGATATTGGTGTTTATAAATGCATTTATATATATACATCTATATTTATGAAATCAAAGTTCATGAGTATGGTATATGGTTTTGCATACGTGAATCTTGCATGTTGAACATTGAAAGTTGCTAAGTATTGTCAAATTGGTGTTCATTGCAACAAGGAATTTGGCTGCAGCAAAATGGAATCTCGGTGCCGCCAAAAATTTTTGGTGGTGGTACAATACTGTCACTTTGACAGCGATTTTGACCACTTTTCGATTAGAACTGAGTAAAGTGGTAACAGTAAAGTCGTAGCCTTGCCTCTTAGCTTTCTAATCACCCAACAAGCATGTCAATTGGACCCATGTAGTGGAAGATATGCTTGAAAAACCGAACCATATACAAATCGAGAATGCCTTTTTTTGCAGTGAGAAACGTGCTGTCACATTGCTACCTTGCTCGGGTTCTGATATAATTTCCTCCACTCCCTTATCTTCATGATTGAGCATGGGTCTTTGAAATACTAAAAGTCCACTGATCAATGTCCAAAACAAGGGGGTTTGGGAAAAAAATTATACCAAATTGCATTGTTTTCAAAACAAGTGCATCACAATTTCCAAATTCTTCCTTATCAATTGCTTGTTCCCTTCCTTGTTCACCCACTGGGTTTATACTTACTATTTTCAACTTTATGTTTTCAAATTACGAGGTAGTTGGTAACTACGTCGAGGTGCCTTTACAGACTCGACTATTGGTAGGTGTCTCGACATTCAGTAGCTGTATGTTCGTCGAGTTTTTTCGCTGGACATTGAGTCTCCTTTTAACATGTATAGGCAAATTTGATGTTAATTATTAGATTACATACTATAGACAATGTATGTATATTTTAAACGAGTAGCGCCAATACGAGTTGGCAATGTCCATCACCATTTTGATCCAAAGTTATAAAATGTGACTTAGCAATATTTGATGGAGTAATGACCACGATAAATAGTAGGCTTGCTTGGGCTTAGTGGACTACGTCCATTGGGCCCATGAGCAGGTCATGGCCTGAAATTTGGGTCGTGACACGGGTGTATCTAACGGTCTTCTTCATAAGTGCAATATGAAAGTTAGACGTTGGCTTCATTGTATCCTTGAGAGTATTCGTGTGATTCCCCTTTGCATACCGAGTAGTGGGGGTGAAATAAGTCTTAAGATATACGTCTATTTAAAAAGCTCATCTTGAAGCTAATTTTACCTATTCTTAAATACCGTATAAAAACCCTCAATACCACCAACAATATTAATGATGTTAAACCAGCAAAAGCTCTAGCTTTCCAAACATGTGAAGATCTTGAAAAGTCGGTTCTGTCAAAAAGCACTGAAAATGATTCAAATTCTCTTCTTGTTGCATCTCTCTGTATTCAAGATGTAAATGGTTCTCCTGCATGTCAACCACTGTTATCTGAACGATTCCGTTTCATCTTTTTTATGCCAATAATAAGCATATTTTTTTTGTTTGATTTTCCTTTACTTAGATGTCTATGCTTACTAGTATCATAATCAAACCTAATTCTTCCCAACATCATATGATCTTGAATAGACAAAAATATCACTTCATTAAATTATACTTGTTGTGTCAATCAGCACCAATAAAAATCGGCAAAATCAATAATGATACCCTACTCCGCTAGGTTTAATAAATTTAAAAATTTAACTCAAAACAAATCAAGATAATTAAGGGTCAACTCAATATTTTACGTAAAATTGTCAAAAAAAATATAATGTTAAAAGTATGTAAAGTAACTGGTTTCACATTTGTTGTCACTTGTTGCTTTACATTTGAGTCATCACTTTTTGAATTTGGTTTGTTAACAATTTTGATATACCTATTCGCATCAATTAATCATGCTTATAATAGAAACGTTACACCTCTGGTCCAACTTAACAAGCTTGATCAAAATACCTATTTGCACCTATCCAAGTTGCTAAGTCCTTGTCCATCCATTCATCCCTAACCTTTCCAAAAAGATAAACTAAAGCAACACTGTTTTCACTCCACTCTTCCATGATTACTGGCTTTAGTTTTGACCAGTTTTCTAATATTCCTTCTACAGTTAGTCCCTCTGCAACCTTGCAAATTGAACCACAGACTTTAGGTCCAGACAAATATCTGGAGCATCATGAAGATTTATTAACGACACAAACCCACGATAACCCCAACTTTCATTAGAGGAAGTGCATCGTAAAAAATGGAACGGAGTATCTACTGCTCATTAGTCATTCCCAAATGAAAATTAATGTTTGGATATTTACTAAACAAAAATAGCTTTGTCTGGAGTATGGCTCTATCTTGGGTAAGAAGTGAGCTGGCCGAATATCCCTTGCTTGATCTGACAATGCCACCTTAAATAGAGTAATTGCAAAGTTCTAGGAGAAACACTTGAAGTTGGATAAGAGGATAATTTCTGCTTGAACAGTTAAGGCATCATTCAACAGAAAGCCCTTTGACGCAATGCGGAGATTTTCCAGTGATTCGAAGTGAGAATAACCTGAACATTTGTTGGCTGTAAACCATGCCATACCTACAAAAAAAAAATATCACTTGGGTTTTCAATTTTAACTGGTTTAAAACAAAGAAAAGTTAAAATCTATAAAGTAAGAAGTTCACCTGTGATTTTCTTGTAATTAGAACCGATTTGATCCATTAAACAAAGTTTGAATTTCACGTACAAACTCCTCCCCGAAGGAACATCCGACTGCTTATAAAAGCCTAGGTATAGAGAGAGTGCTGTACCCTTTGCCCTACCAGTTCCGTTGGGATAAACGCGTATTCGCCTATATCAAGTAACTAAAGATGATGACAATGGCAAAGCTTAACTAAAAAGAATGATGCACTAAAATTTTTAGTTCAATAGCCGATGCATTTGAATTCTTTCTTCTTCAAATAAAAAAAAAATGAAGAGCAAGTGGAATTAATTAAAAGGGTAATTTGAATTTTACTCATCTAATTTTAAAAATTTTTCAATCTTGAAAGTTAATGCATTTGAATTCTTTGTCAAGCCGGTTTTCATGCCAATAGGAGTCTTAGACAATTACAGCTTAAGGCTTTCTTTGGCATATTGGATGTATGGCCAAATAAATCTTTCAAAAAAAAAAAATACATACCATTTTAACTCCGCAACAGTTTGTAACCGAGAGTCGTATTTTTCCTCATCTAATTTTGAAAATTTTTCAATCTTGAAAGTAATAGGATTGCCATGAGGCTGGTTTATCAGAGACAGACACTCCAATTTTCGAGTCTGTTCAATTACAAAAACCTCTGCCCCAAATACGCAGGAATCATCAACCAGGTATCCGTTGGAAGGGTCATTGAAAGCCTCAAGGAAGAGTAATTGATCAAAGCCCCATTCTGTCTTCATCTGATGAAATCGCTTAACTGCCCCAGCATCTGTATACGCGTATGCAACAACAAGTAAAAGAGAAATGTGTGTTGATTTTTTCATCGAAACGTTTGAAAATAACTTGTTTTGATCAGTAGCAAAGCCGCACCTTCAATGGTCAAGTACTTGTCCCGAATCTGGTCAAAAACAAATAACCTGAAGCTAACATTTACTTCCCAAGCTGGAGGAAGTTTTTCTGTCTCTGCAATTTGCAAGTAAAGGGAGATGCAGTCACCCCCATTGCTTTTCTTATTTCCCTTTGGGTACAGTAACAACCTCCTGTTGAGATCATTTAGGGAAAAATCAGGGTTAAGTAGAACTGATCATATATCTTCACCGCAAAGAATGTACACACCATTTGTAACCTCCAGCTTCAAATACACCAGATTCAAATTTTTCTTCTAAACCTGTCTCAGCAAATATGGTGAAGGACTCTACTTTAAATGAGTAGTGAGCTGGAGGAAGATCTCTTATTACCCTTGTGATTCCTGTGAAACATAAAGCAAAATCATGTGAATGTTTGTCTCTCTTTAATTTTTATAATATAAAAAATTATATTACAATATAAATGTTTAATATGAAAAATAAATTTATAATATAAAAAATTCGAAGAACAGCAAGAGTGACAAATTCAAACCAGAGTGATTGGCCAGAGGAGCAGGGTTATTGGCAAAAGGAGCAGGAGGACTGTAGTAGTCTATTTCCTCCACCTTACCGGACCTATCCCTTGACGTTGAGGCCTTTGCTTGGCACCATGAAAGACTATTTGAAACTTTTCTAATAAATTTAGAGGTTGACATTGACATCAATTTAAGAAACTTTTGCTTGGCACCAGGAAAAGACTTTGAAACTTTTCTAATCGAAGATAGAAAAAATTTAGAGGTTGATATCGACAGCAATTAGAGAAACTTTTCTAACCAAAATGGAACCTCTAAGAAGAACCCTAATTCAATTTAAATATTCAAGGATAAACATCAATTTTGTCATTATCTGTTTAGATTTTATGATAAAGTTAAGGTTCAAACTTGAAAGTAAATTGAAGTTGAGTATAACTCTTCTTTAATCACAAATTTTTTTGGATTAAATAAGATTAAGAGATTTAAAGCTTTTGAGAAAGTTAAAATACTTTTATAATTTTTATTATTTTATTTTCAATAAATTAATATGATAATGTTAAATTTTGTTTAAATTTTTATTATTTTACTAATGGAATTTAATCAATCATTAGTCAAGGCTTATTTCATCCAAAATAAAAATACGGAGACTTGATTGAACAAAATAAAAAAATAAAGATTTATTTGAATATTTTTAAATAGTTTAGGAGCTTATTGGAGCATTATGTCAAATATTAATGTTTATCAATTATATAAGACATCCAAAAATTCATCAAATAATGATCATTGAAATATTTTTTATTATAATTATTAGTAAAATTTATTCAATTCATAAATAAAAAATTTAATTGTATTGAATGGTTCATTAAAAAATATTTTTTAATTTTAATAATATTAAATAATTTAAATATTAATATGTTTTTAATTTTTTTAAAATTTTAAGTTAAATATTAATACTTATCGAATCTAATTTTTTCTATTCTTTGAAAAAAATCTTACACTTCCATAGACTCCATAAAATGTTTACATTTGAAATAAATTTTTCTTCAAATTTTACATTTGAAATCAAAGCATCTTCTATTAGCAATAGAGGTTCAACTCAACGTTTTAACTGTCAGAACAAAAATATAGTCAAAGTAACTCGTTTCACATTTCTTGTCACTATTGTAACGTGCAGGTCCTGGAACCCGACCGTCAGACGCGGGCGAAAATTAAATTGTTTAGGAGTCGCCACCAATCTTTTTTTTTTATCTAGGTGTGATTGGTCACTTATTAACTCGATTTTAATCGACGAAGTCCTAAATTAATTTTAGGTCCGTTGAAAGAACGAGAACTGATCCACGTTTTTTAGAGATGGGTTCGGGAGTGCGGTTACTCACGGAGAAGGGTTAGCACCTCCGTAGAGCCCGTTCCATCAACAATACCATTTAATCTTAAGTTATCCTATTATAGCCTACTTTTGATTTAATCCATACTTATTAACTAAATTTTTTATTAAATTGGCTGACTGAGTCTTTTACTTGGTTTTTTATTTGGTTTTACGTATGCACATGATGCAAGCGTAAAATGATGTCATGACTTGTTTATTTTAAATAATGGAGTCGGTAATCTTTTATTGGAAAATCATTCGAAGACCATCCCAACGCTTTGGTGAAGTCTCGAAATTTTCCTCACCTAGAGATATCTCAAGAAGAACTCGTCTCTACAAGCTCCTCAAGGAAATCCCATCATCAGAATTCTCGCACCATTTGCAAGATAAATGTAGCGTGCTATGACAGGATAAAATGTTGATATCTACGTGCACGCATTGTTTGAATTAAGTGGTTCATAATTCACTCAACTATGTATTTAATAATTTATCATTTTGTTTATATGCTTATTATTATCTAATTTTTTCATGGATTATTTATTTATTTTTATATATTTTTTTTGCTTTCTACTTAAATCCATATCCTTTAATTAACGTTTTTTCATTAATATTTTACTTGATTATATAGCTTATCAAATAATTAATTAATTTATTTTCTTTAACAATTAAATTAACTTTATTTAGTAATATTTATTTAAACTAATTAACTAATATAAGTTCAAACACGATATTATGTAAATCTATTATTTTTTAATATATATGTCATTTTTTTAACAACGATTATTTGACTTAACAGGTATTGGAGTTTAGAGTTCGGATTTATC